>NC_084584.2:6527500-6572500 GCF_033978685.3 Nerophis lumbriciformis | reverse complement strand
TCTGATTGTAATCCCTCAGCTATCAAGGCAGAAAGGAAATGTCAACACAAGCATGGAAAACACTCAATGTCAACAAAATAGTAAAATCACATTGAACACTTAATATCTTGAAATCAAAGAATATGTAAGAAATGCTTCATAAAGGGTAAGAAAATAGTGCAAAGTGTAAAAATGTAAAAGAAACCTGAGAAGAAGTATTTTCTGCAGGTTTAGTGCCAGGAAATAACGTCTGTGTAACATGAATTTGCCCTATTATTCTTTTTTAACTATGAAAAGGAATTCTGTTATGAAGTAATTATTTAAATTTTATTATTATTACTATATTGGTCGATTTCAATAATTATTGATATTTTTTATGACCTATGGAAAATAAGGAGAATAAAATATTTTATATTTTTATTGTAAATGTAACCTTCCTCTGATTATAATTCCTTCAGCTATAAAGGCAGAAAGGAAATGTCAACACAAACAATGTCAACAAAATAGTAAAATCACATTGAACACTTAACAATATCTTGAAATCAAAGAATATGTAAGAAATGCTTCATAAAGTGTAAGAAAATAGTGCAAAGTGTGAAAATGTAAACGTAAAAATACATGAGAATTATTTTCTGCAGGTTTAGTGCCAGGAAATAACGTCTGTGTAACATGAATTTGTCCTATTATTCTTTTTTAACTATGAAAAGGAATTCTGTTATGAAGTAATTATTTAAATGTTATTATTATTATATCGGTCGATTTCAATAATTACTGATATTTTTTATGACCTATGGAAAATAAGGAGAATAAAATATTTTATATTTTTATTTGAAATGTAACTTCCTCTGATTATAATGCCTTCAGCTATCAAGGCAGAAAGGAAATGTCAACACAAGCATGGAAAACACTCAATGTCAACAAAATAATAAAATCACATTGAACACTTAATAATATCCTGCAATTAAAGAATATGTTAGAAATGCTTCATAAAGTGTAAGAAAATAGTGCAAAGTGTAAAAATGTAAAAGAAACCTGAGAAGAATTATTTTCTGCAGGTTTAGTGCCAGGAAATAACGTCTGTGTAACATGAATTTGTCCTATTATTCTTTTTTAACTATGAAAAGGAATTCTGTTATGATGTTATTATTATTACTATATCGGTCGACATCGGGGGCGGTACCACTGGATTGGCAGACCGGGGTGGTGGTTCCTCTCTTTAAGAAGGGGAACCGGAGGGTGTGTTCTAACTATCGTGGGATCACACTCCTCAGCCTTCCCGGTAAGGTCTATTCAGGTGTACTGGAGAGGAGGCTACGCCGGATAGTTGAACCTCGGATTCAGGAGGAACAGTGTGGTTTTCGTCCTGGTCGTGGAACTGTGGACCAGCTCTATACTCTCGGCAGGGTCCTTGAGGGTGCATGGGAGTTTGCCCAACCAGTCTACATGTGTTTTGTGGACTTGGAGAAGGCATTCGACCGTGTCCCTCGGGAAGTCCTGTGGGGAGTGCTCAGAGAGTATGGGGTATCGGACTGTCTGATTGTGGCAGTCCGCTCCCTGTATGATCAGTGTCAGAGCTTGGTCCGCATTGCCGGTAGTAAGTCGGACACGTTTCCAGTGAGGGTTGGACTCCGCCAATGCTGCCCTTTGTCACCGATTCTGTTCATAACTTTTATGGACATAATTTCTAGGCGCAGTCAAGGCGTTGAGGGGATCTGGTTTGGTGGCTGCAGGATTAGGTCTCTGCTTTTTGCAGATGATGTGGTCCTGATGGCTTCATCTGGCCAGGATCTTCAGCTCTCGCTGGATCGGTTCGCAGCCGAGTGTGAAGCGACTGGGATGAGAATCAGCACCTCCAAGTCCGAGTCCATGGTTCTCGCCCGGAAAAGGGTGGAGTGCCATCTCCGGGTTGGGGAGGAGATCTTGCCCCAAGTGGAGGAGTTCAAGTACCTCGGAGTCTTGTTCACGAGTGAGGGAAGAGTGGATCGTGAGATCGACAGGCGGATCGGTGCGGCGTCTTCAGTAATGCGGACGCTGTATCGATCCGTTGTGGTGAAGAAGGAGCTGAGCCGGAAGGCAAAGCTCTCAATTTACCGGTCGATCTACGTTCCCATCCTCACCTATGGTCATGAGCTTTGGGTTATGACCGAAAGGACAAGATCACGGGTACAAGCGGCCGAAATGAGTTTCCTCCGCCGGGTGGCGGGGCTCTCCCTTAGAGATAGGGTGAGAAGCTCTGCCATCCGGTAGGAGCTCAAAGTAAAGCCGCTGCTCCTCCACATCGAGAGGAGCCAGATGAGGTGGTTCGGGCATCTGGTCAGGATGCCACCCGAACGCCTCCCTAGGGAGGTGTTTAGGGCACGTCCGACCGGTAGGAGGCCGCGGGGAAGACCCAGGACACGTTGGGAAGACTATGTCTCCCGGCTGGCCTGGGAACGCCTCGGGGTCCCACAGGAAGAGCTGGACGAAGTGGCTGGGGAGAGGGAAGTCTGGGCTTCCCTGCTTAGGCTGCTGCCCCCGCGACCCGACCTCGGATAAGCGGAAGAAGATGGATGGATGGATATATCGGTCGATTTCAATAATTATTGATATTTTTTATGACCTATGGAAAATAAGGAGAATAGAATATTTTATATTTTTATTTGAAATGTGACCTTCTTCTGGTTATAATTCCCTCAGCTATCAAGGCAGAAAGGAAAGGTCAACACAAACATGGAAAACACTCCAACAATGTCAACAAAATAGTAAAATCACATTGAAGATTTAATAAGATCTTAAAAATAAGGAATATGTAGGAAGTACTTCATAAAGTGTAAGAAAATAGTGCAAAGTGTAAATATGTAAACAAAGAAACCTGTGAACTATTTTCTGCAGGTTTAGTGCCAGGAAATAACGTCTGTGTAACATGTATTTGCCCTGTTATTCTTATTTAACTATGAAAAGGAATTTCTGTTATGCAGTAATGATTTAAATATATCAGTTGGTATCAATATTTATTGATATTTTTTATGACCTATGGAAAATAAGGAGAATAAAATATTTTATATTTTTATTTGAAATGTAACTTTCCTCTGATTATAATGCCTTCAGCTGTCAAGGCAGAAAGGAAATGTCAACACAAACAATGTCAACAAAATGGTAAAATCATATTGAAGACTTAACAATAAGATCTTAAAAATAAGGAATATGTAGGAAATGCTTCAAAAAGTGTAAGAAAATAGTGCAAAGTGTGAAAATGTAAACATAGAGAAACCTGAGAACTATTTTCGGCAGGTTTAGTGCCAGGAAATAACGGCTGTGTAACATGAATTTGCCATGTTAATCTTATTTAACTATGAAAAGGAATTTCTGTTATGCAGTAATTATTTAAATATATCAGTCGATATCAATAATTATTTATATTTTTTATGATCTATGGAAAACAAGGAGAATAAAATATGTTATATTTTTGTTTGAAATGTAGCCTTCCTCTGATTATAATCCCTCAGCTATCAAGGCAGAAAGGAAATGTCAACACAAACAATGTCAACAAAATAGTTAAATCACATTGAAGTCTAAACAATAAACTCTTAAAAATAAGGAATATGTAGGAAATGCTTTATAAAGTGTAAGAAAATAGTGCAAAGTGTGAAAATGTAAACAAAGAAACCTGGGGAGAACTATTTTCTGCTGGTTTAGTGCCAGAAAATAACGGCTGTGTAACATGTATTTGCCCTGTTATTATTTAACTATGAAAAGGAATTTATGTTATGCAGTAATTATTTAAATATTATATCGGTCGATATCAATAATTATTGATATTTTTATGACCTATGGAAAATAAGGAGAATAACATATTTTATATTTTTTATTAGAAATGTAACTTACTCTGATTATAATCCTTCAGCTATCAAGGCAGAAAGGAAATGTCAACACAAGCATGGAAAACACTCAAACAATGTCAACAAAATAGTAAAATCACATTGAACACTTAAAAATAAGGAATATGTAGGAAATGCTTCATAAAGTGTAAGAAAATAGTGCAATGTGTGAAAATGTAAACATAGAGAAACCTGAGAACTATTTTCTGCAGGTTTATTGCCAGGAAATAACGGCTGTGTAACATGAATTTGCCATGTTAATCTTATTTAACTATGAAAAGTAATTTCTGTTATGTAGTAATTATTTAAATATATCAGTCGATATCAATAATTATTTATATTTTTTATGATCTATGGAAAATAAGGAGAATAAAATATGTTATATTTTTGTTTGAAATGTAGCCTTCCTCTGATTATAATCCCTCAGCTATCAAGGCAGAAAGGAAATGTCAACACAAACAATGTCAACAAAATAGTAAAATCACATTGAACACTTAACAATAAGCTCTTAAAAATAAGGAATATGTAAGAAATGGTTCATAAAGTGTTAGAAAATAGTGCAAAGTGTGAAAATGTAAACAGAGAAACCTGAAAACTATTTTCTGCAGGTTTAGTGGCAGGCAGTTATGTCTGTGTAACATGTATTTGGTCTTATTCTCATTTAAGTACGGAAAGGAATTTATGTTAGTAATTATTATTCAAACATTATAGGACTACATTACTATCATGTTAAAGTAGCACAATTGTTATGTGTTGTAATTTATTTTATTTATACAGTCCTGCGCTTTAGTTCTTACCTGTTGTTTCCGTATACCCGAATAGGGAACGGACGAGGGTTGGAAAGCAAAGAGGTGAGCACAACACAGACAAAAACTGCCGTATTGTCGAGGTGACTTTTTTTCTTCAATCAATTTCCGGTTTCTTCCACCCAGAAAATGGATATTTATTGAGCGTTTTTATCAAACACGATGAGAACCGATTAGCCGTTGCAAGACGGTTGTTTAGGAAAATATTCCCAGCGCTTCACTCTTTACACATTTTGTTGTTGCAGCCTTATTTTGAAATAGAATACATTCATTTTTTTTTTGTCCTCAAAATTCTACACACAATACCCCATAACGACAATGCTCAATGCCACAAGTTTTCGCCCATTTCTCTTTGCTCCATCAGGTTGGACGAGAAGCGTCCGTTTTCATCCAGAATGTCTCTCATTGTATTATTTTTAATACATTTGAAAAAATTTTAAAAATTAAAAAATTCACATGGTCATTATGGGGTATTGTGTGTAGAATTTTGAGGACAACAATTGAATTATTCCATTTTGGAATAAGGCTGTGACATAACAAAATGTGGAAAAAGTGAAGCACTGTAAATACAGAAGAAGAAAAAACATAGCACATATCAATAATTATTGATATCGACCGATATAATGATAATAACATTGAAATAATTACTGCATAACAAAAATTCCTTTTCATAGTTAAATAAGAATAACATGGCAAATTCATGTTACACAGCCGTTATTTCCTGGCGTTAAACCTGCAGAAAATAGTTCTTCTCAGGTTTCTTTGTTTACACGCCCCCAACCACGCGGGGCGTGGTTGGGGGCGTGGTTAAGAGGGGAGGAGTATATTTACAGCTAGAATTCACCAAGTCAAGTATTTCATATATATACATATAAGAAATACTTGACTTTCAGTGAATTCTAGCTATATATATATATATATATATATATATATATATATATATATATATATATATATATATATATAAGAGAAATACTTGAATTTCAGTGTTCATTTATTTACACGTATACACACACATAACACTCATCTACTCATTGTTGAGTTAAGGGTTGAATTGTCCATCCTTGTTCTATTCTCTGTCACTATTTTTCTAACCATGCTGAACACCCTCTCTGATGATGCATTCTGCTTCGTCTCCTTGTTGTGTGCGCAGTTGTGCACTGCACTCTCTAAAAGCCCTAGATGTTATTGTCACATATGCATGCACAGTAGATGGCAGTATTGTCCTGTTTAAGAGTGTCACAACATTGCTGTTTACGGCAGACAAACTGCTTTTCGGTAGACGAAAACATGACGCTGTAGTTGTGTGTTGTTGCCGCGCTGCGAGGACGTTAATGAAGCTGCCTAACAATAAACCCACATAAGAAACCAAGAACTCACCCTCAATCATTCTACAGTTATAACGTCATTGGGCAGGCACGCTGTTTATATTGTAGGAAAGCGGACGTGAAAACAGGCTGGACTCAGGTCCGCCTGAATTTCGGGAGATTTTCGGGAGAAAATTTGTCCCGGGAGGTTTTCGGGAGAGGCGGTGAATTTCGGGAGTCTCCCGGAAAATCCGGGAGGGTTGGCAAGTATGAAAGTGGAGCTAATACATTTTAATACAAGCAGTGATGAATACTTACTTTCTTGAAAAAGTTTCTTATGTCCATTTTGCATCCGTTCACGTTCTTGTTCTGCAGTGCTGTGTGCTAATGTGCTTCGTACACCTGCAGGACCGCAAGCAAGGTCGCAGAGAAAATGCGGACTGGTATTTGAGTGATGTGGGCATTTTCCATATGAACAAGTCCAAGGACCGCAAGCAAGGTCGCAGAGAAAATGCGGACTGGATTTTGAGTGATGTGGGAATTTTCTATATGAACAAGTCCAAGGACCGCAAGCAAGGTCGCAGAGAAAATGCGGACTGGATTTTGAGTGATGTGGGCATTTTCTATATGAACAAGTGGAATGGATTGGATACTGACGCACTAAAGGGGCTCTCTACCTTACGCTATGAAGTGAGGGGAAACTGAGTGAATAATGACAGGTTATATGATTATTTATTTAAACTCATATTCGGGCCACTTTTTAATGAATATGTCGGCATGTATTTGTAAAAAAAAAAAAAAAAAAGTTTTTTTTTTGTTTTGTTTTTTTTGTTTAACACCAAATTATTTAGAGGGGCTTAAGAATATTTTAGGGGGGCTTGAGCCCCCCTAAAATAGGCCTAGCAACGCCAATGGGAAGGTTACATTTCAAATAAAAATATAAAATATTGTATTCTCCTTATTTTCCATAGGTCATAAAAAATATCAATAATTATTGATATCGACCGATATAATAGTAATAGAATTTGAATAATTACTGCATAACAAAAAATTATTTTCATAGTTAAATAAGAATAACAGGGCAAATACATGTTACACAGTCTTTATTTCCTGGCATTAAACCTGCAGAAAATAGTTCTTCTCAGGTTTCTTTGTTTACATTTTCACACTTTGCACTATTTTCTTACACTTTATGAAGCATTTCTTACATATTCCTTATTTTTAAGATCTTATTGTTAAGTCTTCAATGTGATTTTACCATTTTGTTGACATTGTTTGTTTTTGATATTTCCTTTCTGCCTTGATAGCTGAGGGATTATAATCAGAGGAAGGTTACATTTCAAATAAAAATATAAAATATTGTATTCTCCTTATTTTCCATAGGTCATAAAAAATATCAATAATTATTGATATCGACCGATATAATAGTAATATAATTTGAATAATTACTGCATAAAAAAAAATAATTTTCATAGTTAAAAAAGAATAACAGGGCAAATACATGTTACACAGACGTTATTTCCTGGCATTAAACCTGCAGAAAATAGTTCCTCTCAGGTTTCTTTGTTTACATTTTCACACTTTGCACTATTTTCTTACACTTTATGAAGCTTTTCCTACATATTCCTTAGTTTTAAGATCTTATTGTTAAGTCTTCAATGTGATTTTACCATTTTGTTGACATTGTTTGTGTTGACATTTCCTTTCTGCCTTGACAGCTGAAGGCATTATAACCAGAGGAAGGTTACATTTCCAATAAAAATATAAAATATTTTATTCTCCTTATTTTCCATAGGTCATAAAAAATATCAATAATTATTGATATCAACCGATATAACAGTAATAGAATTTGAATAATTACTGTATAACAAAAATTCCTTTTCATAGTTAAATAAGAATAACAGGGCAAATACATGTTACACAGCCGTTATTTCCTGGCATTAAACCTGCAGACAATAGTTCTTCTCAGGTTTCTTTGTTTACATTTGTACACTTTGCACTATTTTTTTTACACTTTATGAAGCATTTCCTACGTATTCCTTATTTTTAAGATCTTATTGTTAAGTCTTCAATGGGATTTTACCATTTTGTTGACATTGTTTGTGTTGACATTTCCTTTCTGCCTTGACAGCTGAAGGCATTATAACCAGAGGAAGGTTACATTTCCAATAAAAATATAAAATATTTTATTCTCCTTATTTTCCATAGGTCATAAAAAATATCAATAATTATTGATATCAACCGATATAACAGTAATAGAATTTGAATAATTACTGTATAACAAAAATTCCTTTTCATAGTTAAATAAGAATAACAGGGCAAATACATGTTACACAGCCGTTATTTCCTGGCATTAAACCTGCAGACAATAGTTCTTCTCAGGTTTCTTTGTTTACATTTTTACACTTTGCACTATTTTTTTTACACTTTATGAAGCATTTCCTACGTATTCCTTATTTTTAAGATCTTATTGTTAAGTCTTCAATGGGATTTTACCATTTTGTTGACATTGTTTGTGTTGACATTTCCTTTCTGCCTTGACAGCTGAAGGCATCATAATCAGAGGAAGGTTACATTTCAAATAAAAATATAAAATATTGTATTCTCCTTATTTTCCATAGGTCATAAAAAATATAAATAATTATTGATATCGACCGATATAATAGTAATAGAATTTGATAATTACTGCATAACAAAAAAATATTTTTATAGTTAAATAAGAATAACAGGGCAAATTCATGTTACACAGACGTTATTTCCTGGCACTAAACCTGCAGAAAATAGTTCTTCTCAGGTTTCTTTGTTTACATTTTCACACTGTGCACTATTTTCTTACTCTTTATGAAGCTTTTCCTACATATTCCTTATTTTTAAGATCTTATTGTAAAGTCTTCAATGTGATTTTACCATTTTGTTGACATTGTTTGTGTTGACATTTCCTTTCTGCCTTTGACAGCTGAAGGCATTATAACCAGAGGAGGGTTACATTTTAAATAAAAAGTGAAAAAAAAACAGCATTTGCATTCACTTTTATTTTCCTTTTTCAAAATATTTTATTTGTTTATATTGACATTTTTATCATGCTCTAATTTGTATTCTTGTTTTATTTATTTTATTTATTTTTTTGTATCCACACACAGATAAGAGAGCCGTCAAAAATAACAAGTTAACTCGTGATTAATCACAAAAATTATTCACGTTAATCCTGCATACACGTAGATTCACCACGCAATTAATTTTGGGCGCAAATATCTCTTCAAAATACACCCAGACGGGAATTTAGATAAAACCGGTAAAAAAAAAATAATACATGCATTTAAATAAAACATTAAAAATGTTGCTCTTGTCGAACATTCAGACAATAAAATAGCCTTGGTGTTCGATGCTGGCTTCTTTTTTGAAGTCAATTTAAATTATGCAAGATAGTATTAACCTGCGATTAATCCATACTTGCCAACCCTCCCGAATTTTCCGGGAGACTCCCGAGATTCAGCGCCTCTCCCGAAAACCTGCCGGGACAAATATTCTCCCGAAAACCTCCCGATTTTCAGCCGTAGCTGGAAGCCACGCCCCCTCCAGCTCCATGCGGACCTGAGTGAGGACAGCCTTTTTTCATAACGGGAGGACAACAGGGTGACAAGAACTAAATCATCCAGACTAGAGATAAATTGTATTATTATGTTTATCTTACCTAAAAATAAATATATTTATTAATTTAAAAAAAAAACTAAATACATTTTTACTATATTTTGCTAAAACATCAAAATTAATTGTATTTTTATTTGTATTTTTTCCTGACTCCTTACTACATCCAGCCATAGAATTATACATTAACATAAACATATTTGAAATAATTGATTTTGAATTATCATAATAATTCATTTAAAATGACCATATTTAATTATTAAAATAATTGCTTGTTTATCAACAACTTTAGCATTTTATTCATTACATTTTGAAACTCTCAGAAGTCAAGTTATGTTATATTCCTTAATATTTATTTATGCAAGTTTGAAGTATCAATTATCTAAACACAGTTTTGTTTGCATATTTTCAGGATGTAGATATATATATATATATATATGTATGTATGAAATACTTGACTTGCTGAATTCTAGCTGTCAATATACTCCTCCCCTCTTAACCACGCCCTCAACCACGCCCCGCCCCCGACCACGCCCCCCACCTCCCGAAATCGGAGGTCTCAAGGTTGGCAAGTATGGATTAATCTGAACTCGAAACTGTGATTAATCTGATTTTAGTGAAGTGAATTATATTTATATAGCGCTTTTCTCCAGTGACTCAAAGCGCTTTTACACAGTGAAACCCAATATCTAAGTGACATTTAAAGCAGTGTGGCTGGCACAGGGAGCAGGTGGGTAAAGTGCCTTGCCCAAGGACACACCGGCAGTGACTAGAGATTGAACCTGGAACCCTCAAGTTGCTGGCACATCCACGCTACCAACCGAGCTATATACCGCGCCACATTAATTCCCAACATTCACATGAATCTGATTTTAATATGTCAGAATTTGACAGTATTAATAACTGTTATTCTTATTATTGTCTCTGTAATGTTAAAATGTGCTTTTTTAAATTTTTTTTATAGATTATTGCTCCACTATAAGAAATGTTTACAATGACAACAGAAAATAAAATGACATAATAATTGACGTAATAGAGTAATATTTGTTACCATTTTAATTATTCTGATCCACATACAAAAAAAAAAATCATTTTTGATTAAAAAAATACAAAAATAATTAAAGCTGCAAGCAGCGTTGGTCGGGCCCGCGTATTTGGCAGGTGCTAGTCCTAACTGTCCCAATACTTTTGTCCAGTGATAGTCATAAGTGTCCCAATACTTTTGTCTACTTTTAGTCTGAAGTGTCCCAAGACTTTTGTCTAGTGTACCTACCTTGTCTGCATTGTGTGGGCACGTTGGTGCTTCCTGCTTTTAAGCAGCCATCTTTAAAAAAAACAGCAGCGCAGCAGCATCAGTGCAGCAGGTCTTTGAAGGGTCATAAAATCAAAACCGGAGCAGGTATTAAAACGCTGTTCTATACTTTTATACACAAGGGTTCAATCTCTCTCCTGTGTTAGTTTGAAGCCGAAACGACAAACGCGCTCAGAGGAGATAGATTTTGAAGGAAGGTGACCGGTTTTTACAAAAAAAAAGTGTTTTGAAGGGGGAATAGCAAACTTCCTGTTGATTTTCGCTGGGGGTTGTCAATTTATAAAATGTAGGTCTAAGTTAGACCTACATAGAGGTTTTTGTTTCATGTCTCTCCGATCTTCCCAGTGGGAGTTACAGGCAGTTTTGTCATTTTTTTCTTCCGAGGAGCAGTTTTATTAAAAAAATTGCGGTAGAGCACAATTTTTAGATTTGGGGTTAGGTTTTTTCATTAGATCGCAATGTTAGCCAGTCCTGATGTGTGCGTTCAGTTCGGTGAGTTTTGAAGCATGTTAAGGGGGACAAATTACAGCTCAAAGAGGCAAAAGTGACTGGTTTTTAGTACTTTTTTGTCTTGAAGGGGGAATTGCCAACTTCCTGTTGATTTTTGCCCGAGGAAATTAATTAATGAAAAACAGGGCTAAGTGAGCCCTACATAGAGGTTTTTGTTTCATGTCTCTACAACATTCGTACTGGGAGTTATAAGCAGTTTTCTTTCTAGGGGGGGGCGCTAGAGCGCAATTTTGAGTTTTGGGGTTCGGTTTTTTTTAAATTAAAAGATAATTTTCGCAGGTCCTGATGTGTGGGTCAAATATGGTGAGTTTTGAAGCATGTTAAGTGGGTCAAATTAGTGCTCAAAGAGGCGGCGGAATAATAATAAAACCTTAGAAAAACAATAGGTCCTTATGTCCCATTGCAAAAGGACTCCCGTTGGGATTCCTTTTTACAATGGGCCATGCGGGCCCTAACTATATTGACGGTTCTTTCAGAGGACCGGAAGCACCATCTCTATTAACCAATAGGAAGAAAGCCCCGCCCATGCAAAAAATCTGACTTCCGCCTCGTGACGCACACACTCCCGCCACTTGCGCGTGCTCTGCTCTCCAAACAAACGTTATTTAAACTTCCTGACGACAACAACCGAGCTGAACCTTTTCCTAACTAACTTGACAGCCGCACTTCTTCATTCCCGACGAGTACACGGTGAGTAGCGAAATGTAGAAGAAAGTTCTGGGTTTTTAAAAAAAACAAAACGATTACGACTTGTATTTAGTCGGACGTTGAGAACTCGCCTAGGAACGGTGGCGATTTCAGATCCGGTGTGTTGCAAACATACTTTTACTTTGTTATCCAAACCGGAAATAAATGTGTTTGTTGATGTAACTTCCCCTGTGCGGCGCATTAATTGTTCACGTACAGTTTGTTAATCGATCGCGACGAGCATGTCTACATGGAGTCTACATCGGGACGAGACGCATCTAAAGTGGGCATTAAGCAAACCGGAGTCCGGCGGACTCATCATTGCTGCACTTTTTTACGCATTTTTTTTGATAATTTATCTGCAAAATTGTGCTGAAAATAAACATTTGGGATGCGTTCAACGTGACGTCATTGTTACATTTGCATAATCTGCAATGATTCTTTAATTTGTTTGATTTATTTTCTTAAAAAAAACAACTAAAATAATACAGGCGGACTCATCATTGCTGCACTTTTTTACGCATTTTTTTGATAATTTATCTGCAAAATTGTGCTGAAAATAAACATTTGGGATGCGGTCGACGTGACGTCATTGTGACATTTGCATAATCTGCAATGATTCTTTAATTTGTTTGATTTATTTTCTTTAAAAAAAAAAAAACTAAAATAATACAGGCGGACTCATCATTGCTGCACTTTTTTACGCATTTTTTTGATAATTTATCTGCAAAATTGTGCTGAAAATAAACATTTGGGATGTGGTCGACGTGACGTCATTGTTACATTTGCATAATCTGCAATGATTCTTTAATTTGTTTGATTTATTTTCTTTAAAAAAACCCAACTAAAATAATACAGGCGGACTCATCATTGCTGCACTTTTTTTACGCATTTTTTTGATAATTTATCTGCAAAATTGTGCTGAAAATAAACATTTGGGATGTGGTCGACGTGACGTCATTGTGACATTTGCATAATCTGCAATGATTATTTAATTTATTTGATTTATTTTCTTTAAAAAAAAAAACTAAAATAATACAGGCGGACTCATCATTGCTGCACTTTTTTACGCATTTTTTTGATAATTTATCTGCAAAATTGTGCTGAAAATAAACATTTGGGATGCGGTCAACGTGACGTCATTGTTACATTTGCATAATCTGCAATGATTCTTTAATTTGTTTGATTTATTTTCTTTAAAAAAACCAACTAAAATAATACAGGCGGACTCATGATTGCTGCACTTTTTTACGCATTTTTTTGATAATTTATCTGCAAAATTGTGCTGAAAATAAACATTTGGGATGCGGTCGACGTGACGTCATTGTGACATTTGCATAATCTGCAATGATTCTTTAATTTGTTTGATTTATTTTCTTTAAAAAAAACAACTAAAATAATACAGGCGGACTCATCATTGCTGCACTTTTTTACGCATTTTTTTGATAATTTATCTGCAAAATTGTGCTGAAAATAAACATTTGGGATGCGGTCAACGTGACGTCATTGTGACATTTGCATAATCTGCAATGATTCTTTAATTTGTTTGATTTATTTTCTTTAAAAAAAAAAAAACTAAAATAATACAGGCGGACTCATCATTGCTGCACTTTTTTACGCATTTTTTTGATAATTTATCTGCAAAATGGTGCTGAAAATAAACATTTGGGATGCGGTCGACGTGACGTCATTGTGACATTTGCATAATCTGCAATGATTCTTTAATTTGTTTGATTTATTTTCTTAAAAAAAAAAAAACTAAAATAATACAGGCGGACTCATCATTGCTGCACTTTTTTACGCATTTTTTTGATAATTTATCTGCAAAATTGTGCTGAAAATAAACATTTGGGATGTGGTCGACGTGACGTCATTTTAACATTTGCATAATCTGCAATGATTCTTTAATTTGTTTGATTTATTTTCTTAAAAAAAACAACTAAAATAATACAGGCGGACTCATCATTGCTGCACTTTTTTACGCATTTTTTAAAATAATTTATCTGCAAAATTGTGCTGAAAATAAACATTTGGGATGCGGTCAACGTGACGTCATTGTTACATTTGCATAATCTGCAATGATTCTTTAATTTGTTTGATTTATTTTCTTTAAAAAAACAAAACTAAAATAATACAGGCGAACTCATCATTGCTGCACTTTTTTACGCATTTTCTTGATAATTTATCTGCAAAATGGTGCTGAAAATAAACATTTGGGATGCGGTCAACGTGACGTCATTGTGACATTTGCATAATCTGCATAATTCTTTAATTTGTTTTATTTATTTTCTTGAAAAAAAACAACTAAAATAATACAGGCGGACTCATCATTGCTGCACTTTTTTACGCATTTTTTTGATAATTTATCTGCAAAATTGTGCTGAAAATAAACATTTGGGATGTGGTCGATGTGACGTCATTGTGACATTTGCATAATCTGCAATGATTCTTTAATTTGTTTGATTTATTTTCTTTAAAAAAAAAAACTAAAATAATACAGGCGGACTCATCATTGCTGCACTTTTTTTACGCATTTTTTTGATCATTTATCTGCAAAATTGTGCTGAAAATAAACATTTGGGATGCGGTCAACGTGACGTCATTGTGACATTTGCATAATCTGCAATGATTCTTTAATTTGTTTGATTTATTTTCTTTAAAAAAAACAAACTAAAATAATACAGGCGGACTCATCATTGCTGCACTTTTTTACGCATTTTTTTTGATAATTTATCTGCAAAATTGTGCTGAAAATAAACATTTGGGATGCGTTCAACGTGACGTCATTGTTACATTTGCATAATCTGCAATGATTCTTTAATTTGTTTGATTTATTTTCTTAAAAAAAACAACTAAAATAATACAGGCGGACTCATCATTGCTGCACTTTTTTACGCATTTTTTTGATAATTTATCTGCAAAATTGTGCTGAAAATAAACATTTGGGATGCGGTCGACGTGACGTCATTGTGACATTTGCATAATCTGCAATGATTCTTTAATTTGTTTGATTTATTTTCTTTAAAAAAAAAAAAACTAAAATAATACAGGCGGACTCATCATTGCTGCACTTTTTTACGCATTTTTTTGATAATTTATCTGCAAAATTGTGCTGAAAATAAACATTTGGGATGTGGTCGACGTGACGTCATTGTTACATTTGCATAATCTGCAATGATTCTTTAATTTGTTTGATTTATTTTCTTTAAAAAAACCCAACTAAAATAATACAGGCGGACTCATCATTGCTGCACTTTTTTTACGCATTTTTTTGATAATTTATCTGCAAAATTGTGCTGAAAATAAACATTTGGGATGTGGTCGACGTGACGTCATTGTGACATTTGCATAATCTGCAATGATTATTTAATTTATTTGATTTATTTTCTTTAAAAAAAAAAACTAAAATAATACAGGCGGACTCATCATTGCTGCACTTTTTTACGCATTTTTTTGATAATTTATCTGCAAAATTGTGCTGAAAATAAACATTTGGGATGCGGTCAACGTGACGTCATTGTTACATTTGCATAATCTGCAATGATTCTTTAATTTGTTTGATTTATTTTCTTTAAAAAAACCAACTAAAATAATACAGGCGGACTCATGATTGCTGCACTTTTTTACGCATTTTTTTGATAATTTATCTGCAAAATTGTGCTGAAAATAAACATTTGGGATGCGGTCGACGTGACGTCATTGTGACATTTGCATAATCTGCAATGATTCTTTAATTTGTTTGATTTATTTTCTTTAAAAAAAACAACTAAAATAATACAGGCGGACTCATCATTGCTGCACTTTTTTACGCATTTTTTTGATAATTTATCTGCAAAATTGTGCTGAAAATAAACATTTGGGATGCGGTCAACGTGACGTCATTGTGACATTTGCATAATCTGCAATGATTCTTTAATTTGTTTGATTTATTTTCTTTAAAAAAAAAAAAACTAAAATAATACAGGCGGACTCATCATTGCTGCACTTTTTTACGCATTTTTTTGATAATTTATCTGCAAAATGGTGCTGAAAATAAACATTTGGGATGCGGTCGACGTGACGTCATTGTGACATTTGCATAATCTGCAATGATTCTTTAATTTGTTTGATTTATTTTCTTAAAAAAAAAAAAACTAAAATAATACAGGCGGACTCATCATTGCTGCACTTTTTTACGCATTTTTTTGATAATTTATCTGCAAAATTGTGCTGAAAATAAACATTTGGGATGTGGTCGACGTGACGTCATTTTAACATTTGCATAATCTGCAATGATTCTTTAATTTGTTTGATTTATTTTCTTAAAAAAAACAACTAAAATAATACAGGCGGACTCATCATTGCTGCACTTTTTTACGCATTTTTTAAAATAATTTATCTGCAAAATTGTGCTGAAAATAAACATTTGGGATGCGGTCAACGTGACGTCATTGTTACATTTGCATAATCTGCAATGATTCTTTAATTTGTTTGATTTATTTTCTTTAAAAAAACAAAACTAAAATAATACAGGCGAACTCATCATTGCTGCACTTTTTTACGCATTTTCTTGATAATTTATCTGCAAAATGGTGCTGAAAATAAACATTTGGGATGCGGTCAACGTGACGTCATTGTGACATTTGCATAATCTGCATAATTCTTTAATTTGTTTTATTTATTTTCTTGAAAAAAAACAACTAAAATAATACAGGCGGACTCATCATTGCTGCACTTTTTTACGCATTTTTTTGATAATTTATCTGCAAAATTGTGCTGAAAATAAACATTTGGGATGTGGTCGATGTGACGTCATTGTGACATTTGCATAATCTGCAATGATTCTTTAATTTGTTTGATTTATTTTCTTTAAAAAAAACAACTAAAATAATACAGGCGGACTCATCATTGCTGCACTTTTTTTACGCATTTTTTTGATCATTTATCTGCAAAATTGTGCTGAAAATAAACATTTGGGATGCGGTCAACTTGACGTCATTGTGACATTTGCATAATCTGCAATGATTCTTTAATTTGTTTGATTTATTTTCTTTAAAAAAAACAAACTAAAATAATACAGGCGGACTCATCATTGCTGCACTTTTTTACGCATTTTTTTGATAATTTATCTGCAAAATGGTGCTGAAAATAAACATTTGGGATGTGGTCGACGTGACGTCATTGTGACATTTGCATAATCTGCAATGATTCTTTAATTTGTTTGATTTATTTTCTTTAAAAAAAAAAACTAAAATAATACAGGCGAACTCATCATTGCTGCACTTTTTTTACGCATTTTTTTTGATAATTTATCTGCAAAATTGTGCTGAAAATAAACATTTGGGATTTGGTCAACGTGACGTCATTGTGACATTTGCATAATCTGCAATGATTCTTTAATTTGTTTGATTTATTTTCTTAAAAAAAACAACTAAAATAATACAGGCGGACTCGTCATTGCTGCACTTTTTTACTCATTTTTTTTAATAATTTATCTGCAAAATGGTGCTGAAAATAAACATTTGGGATGCGGTCAACGTGACGTCATTGTGACATTTGCACAATCTGCAATGATTCTTTAATTTGTTTGATTTATTTTCTTAAAAAAAACAAACTAAAATAATACAGGCGGACTCGTCATTGCTGCACTTTTTTACTCATTTTTTTTGATAATTTATCTGCAAAATTGTGCTGAAAATAAACATTTGGGATGCGGTCAACGTGACGTCATTGTTACATTTGCATAATCTGCAATGATTATTTAATTTGTTTGATTTATTTTCTTTAAAAAAAAACAACTAAAATAATACAGGCGGACTCATCATTGCTGCACTTTTTTACGCATTTTTTTGATAATTTATCTGTAAAATGGTGCTGAAAATAAACATTTGGGATGTGGTCGACGTGACGTCATTGTGACATTTGCATAATCTGCAATGATTCTTTAATTTGTTTGATTTATTTTCTTTAAAAAAAAAACAACTAAAATAATACAGGCGGACTCATCATTGCTGCACTTTTTTACGCATTTTTTTGATAATTTATCTGCAAAATTGTGCTGAAAATAAACATTTGGGATGTGGTCGACGTGACGTCATTGTTACATTTGCATAATCTGCAATGATTCTTTAATTTGTTTGATTTATTTTCTTTAAAAAAAAAAACTAAAATAATACAGGCGAACTCATCATTGCTGCACTTTTTTTACGCATTTTTTTGGATAATTTATCTGCAAAATGGTGCTGAAAATAAACATTTGGGATTTGGTCAACGTGACGTCATTGTGACATTTGCATAATCTGCAATGATTCTTTAATTTGTTTGATTTATTTTCTTAAAAAAAACAACTAAAATAATACAGGCGGACTCGTCATTGCTGCACTTTTTTACTCATTTTTTTTGATAATTTATCTGCAAAATTGTGCTGAAAATAAACATTTGGGATGCGGTCAACGTGACGTCATTGTGACATTTGCACAATCTGCAATGATTCTTTAATTTGTTTGATTTATTTTCTTAAAAAAAACAAACTAAAATAATACAGGCGGACTCGTCATTGCTGCACTTTTTTACTCATTTTTTTTGATAATTTATCTGCAAAATTGTGCTGAAAATAAACATTTGGGATGCGGTCAACGTGACGTCATTGTGACATTTGCATAATCTGCAATGATTATTTAATTTGTTTGATTTATTTTCTTTAAAAAAAAACAACTAAAATAATACAGGCGGACTCATCATTGCTGCACTTTTTTTACGCATTTTTTTGATAATTTATCTGCAAAATTGTGCTGAAAATAAACATTTGGGATGCGGTCAACGTGACGTCATTGTGACATTTGCATAATCTGCAATGATTCTTTAATTTGTTTGATTTATTTTCTTTAAAAAAAACAACTAAAATAATACAGGCGGACTCATCATTGCTGCACTTTTTTTACGCATTTTTTTGATAATATATCTGCAAAATTGTGCTGAAAATAAACATTTGGGATGCGGTCGACGTGACGTCACTGTGACATTTGCATAATCTGCAATGATTCTTTAATTTGTTTGATTTATTTTCTTTAAAAAAAAAACAACTAAAATAATACAGACGGACTCATCATTGCTGCACTTTTTTACGCATTTTTTTGATAATTTATCTGCAAAATTGTGCTGAAAATAAACATTTGGGATGCGGTCAACATGACGTCATTGTTACATTTGCATAATCTGCAATGATTCTTTAATTTGTTTGATTTATTTTCTTAAAAAAAAACAACTAAAATAATACAGGCGGACTCATCATTGCTGCACTTTTTTACGCATTTTTTTGATAATTTATCTGCAAAATTGTGCTGAAAATAAACATTTGGGATGTGGTCGATGTGACGTCATTGTGACATTTGCATAATCTGCAATGATTCTTTAATTTGTTTGATTTATTTTCTTTAAAAAAAACAACTAAAATAATACAGGCGGACTCATCATTGCTGCACTTTTTTACGCATTTTTTTGATAATTTATCTGCAAAATTGTGCTGAAAATAAACATTTGGGATGTGGTCGATGTGACGTCATTGTGACATTTGCATAATCTGCAATGATTCTTTAATTTGTTTGATTTATTTTCTTAAAAAAAACAACTAAAATAATACAGGCGGACTCATTGCTGCAATTTTTTACGCATTTTTTTGATAATTTATCTGCAAAATTGTGCTGAAAATAAACATTTGGGATGTGGTCGACGTGACGTCATTGTGACATTTGCATAATCTGCAATGATTCTTTAATTTGTTTGATTTATTTTCTTAAAAAAAAACAACTAAAATAATACAGGCGGACTCATCATTGCTGCACTTTTTAAAGCATTTTTTTGATAATTTATCTGCAAAATTGTGCTGAAAATAAACATTTGGGATGCGGTCGACGTGACGTCATTGTGACATTTGCATAATCTGCAATGATTCTTTAATTTGTTTGATTTATTTTCTTTAAAAAAAAAAAAACTAAAATAATACAGGCGGACTCATCATTGCTGCACTTTTTTTACGCATTTTTTTGATAATTTATCTGCAAAATTGTGCTGAAAATAAACATTTGGGATGTGGTCGACGTGACGTCATTGTGACATTTGCATAATCTGCAATGATTCTTTAATTTGTTTGATTTATTTTCTTTAAAAAACAACAACTAAAATAATACAGACGGACTCATCATTGCTGCACTTTTTTTACGCATTTTTTTGATAATTTATCTGCAAAATTGTGCTGAAAATAAACATTTGGGATGCGGTCGACGTGACGTCATTGTGACATTTGCATAATCTGCAATGATTATTTAATTTGTTTGATTTATTTTCTTTAAAAAAAAAAAAACTAAAATAATACAGGCGGACTCATCATTGCTGCACTTTTTTTACGCATTTTTTTGATAATTTATCTGCAAAATTGTGCTGAAAATAAACATTTTGGATGCGGTCGACGTGACGTCATTGTGACATTTGCATAATCTGCAATGATTCTTTAATTTGTTTGATTTATTTTCTTTAAAAAACAACAACTAAAATAATACAGACGGACTCATCATTGCTGCACTTTTTTTACGCATTTTTTTGATAATTTATCTGCAAAATGGTGCTGAAAATAAACATTTGGGATGCGGTCGACGTGACGTCATTGTTACATTTGCATAATCTGCAATGATTATTTAATTTGTTTGATTTATTTTCTTTAAAAAACAACAACTAAAATAATACAGACGGACTCATCATTGCTGCACTTTTTTACGCATTTTTTTGATAATTTATCTGCAAAATGGTGCTGAAAATAAACATTTGGGATGTGGTCGACGTGACGTCATTGTTACATTTGCATAATCTGCAATGATTCTTTAATTTGTTTGATTTATTTTCTTTAAAAAAACAACTAAAATAATACAGACGGACTCATCATTGCTGCACTTTTTTTACGCATTTTTTTGATAATTTATCTGCAAAATGGTGCTGAAAATAAACATTTGGGATGTGGTCGACGTGACGTCATTGTGACATTTGCATAATCTGCAATGATTCTTTAATTTGTTTGATTTATTTTCTTTAAAAAAAACAACTAAAATAATACAGGCGGACTCATCATTGCTGCACTTTTTTACGCATTTTTTTGATAATTTATCTGCAAAATTGTGCTGAAAATAAACATTTGGGATGCGGTCAACGTGACGTCATTGTGACATTTGCATAATCTGCAATGATTATTTAATTTGTTTGATTTATTTTCTTTAAAAAAAATAAATAATAATAATACAGGCGGACTCATCATTGCTGCACTTTTTTACGCATTTTTTTTTATAATTTATCTGCAAAATTGTGCTGAAAATAAACATTTGGGATGTGGTCGACGTGACGTCATTGTGACATTTGCACAATCTGCAATGATTCTTTAATTTGTTTTATTTATTTTCTTTAAAAAAAACAACTAAAATAATACAGGCGGACTCATCATTGCTGCACTTTTTTACGCATTTTTTTGATAATTTATCTGCAAAATGGTGCTGAAAATAAACATTTGGGATGCGGTCGACGTGACGTCATTGTGACATTTGCATAATCTGCAATGATTCTTTAATTTGTTTGATTTATTTTCTTTAAAAAAAACAACTAAAATAATACAGGCGGACTCATCATTGCTGCACTTTTTTTACGCATTTTTTTGATAATTTATCTGCAAAATTGTGCTGAAAATAAACATTTGGGATGCGGTCAACGTGACGTCATTGTGACATTTGCATAATCTGCAATGATTCTTTAATTTGTTTGATTTATTTTCTTTAAAAAAAAAAACTAAAATAATACAGGCGGACTCGTCATTGCTGCACTTTTTTACGCATTTTTAAAATAATTTATCTGCAAAATTGTGCTGAAAATAAACATTTGGGATGCGGTCGACGTGACGTCATTGTGACATTTGCATAATCTGCAATGATTCTTTAATTTGTTTGATTTATTTTCTTTAAAAAAAACAACTAAAATAATACAGGCGGACTCATCATTGCTGCACTTTTTTTACGCATTTTTTTGATAATTTATCTGCAAAATTGTGCTGAAAATAAACATTTGGGATGTGGTCGACGTGATGTCATTGTGACATTTGCATAATCTGCAATGATTATTTAATTTGTTTGATTTATTTTCTTTAAAAAAAAAACAACTAAAATAATACAGACGGACTCATCATTGCTGCACTTTTTTACGCATTTTTTTTGATAATTTATATGCAAAATTGTGCTGAAAATAAACATTTGGGATGCGTTCAACGTGACGTCATTGTGACATTTGCATAATCTGCAATGATTCTTTAATTTGTTTTATTTATTTTCTTTAAAAAAAACAACTAAAATAATACAGGCGGACTCATCATTGCTGCACTTTTTTACGCATTTTTTTGATAATTTATCTGCAAAATTGTGCTGAAAATAAACATTTGGGATGTGGTCGACGTGACGTCATTGTGACATTTGCATAATCTGCAATGATTCTTTAATTTGTTTGATTTATTTTCTTAAAAAAAAACAACTAAAATAATACAGGCGGACTCATCATTGCTGCACTTTTTTACGCATTTTTTTGATAATTTATCTGCAAAATTGTGCTGAAAATAAACATTTGGGATGTGGTCAACGTGACGTCATTGTGACATTTGCATAATCTGCAATGATTATTTAATTTGTTTGATTTATTTTCTTTAAAAAAAAAAAAACTAAAATAATACAGGCGGACTCGTCATTGCTGTACTTTTCTACGCATTTTTTTGATAATTTATCTGCAAAATTGTGCTGAAAATAAACATTTGGGATGCGGTCAACGTGACGTCATTGTGACATTTGCATAATCTGCAATGATTCTTTAATTTGTTTGATTTATTTTCTTTAAAAAAAAAAAACTAAAATAATACAGGCGGACTCATCATTGCTGCACTTTTTTTACGCATTTTTTTGATAATTTATCTGCAAAATTGTGCTGAAAATAAACATTTGGGATGCGGTCAACGTGACGTCATTGTGACATTTGCATAATCTGCAATGATTATTTAATTTGTTTGATTTATTTTCTTTAAAAAAAACAACTAAAATAATACAGGCGGACTCATCATTGCTGCACTTTTTTACGCATTTTTTTGATAATTTATCTGCAAAATGGTGCTGAAAATAAACATTTGGGATGCGGTCGACGTGACGTCATTGTGACATTTGCATAATCTGCAATGATTCTTTAATTTGTTTGATTTATTTTCTTTAAAAAAAACAACTAAAATAATACAGGCGGACTCATCATTGCTGCACTTTTTTTACGCATTTTTTTGATAATATATCTGCAAAATTGTGCTGAAAATAAACATTTGGGATGCGGTCGACGTGACGTCACTGTGACATTTGCATAATCTGCAATGATTCTTTAATTTGTTTGATTTATTTTCTTTAAAAAAAAAAAACTAAAATAATACAGGCGGACTCATCATTGCTGCACTTTTTTACGCATTTTTTTGATAATTTATCTGCAAAATGGTGCTGAAAATAAACATTTGGGATGCGGTCAACATGACGTCATTGTTACATTTGCATAATCTGCAATGATTCTTTAATTTGTTTGATTTATTTTCTTAAAAAAAAACAACTAAAATAATACAGGCGGACTCATCATTGCTGCACTTTTTTACGCATTTTTTTGATAATTTATCTGCAAAATTGTGCTGAAAATAAACATTTGGGATGTGGTCGATGTGACGTCATTGTGACATTTGCATAATCTGCAATGATTCTTTAATTTGTTTGATTTATTTTCTTTAAAAAAAAAAACTAAAATAATACAGGCGGACTCGTCATTGCTGCACTTTTTTACGCATTTTTTTTGATAATTTATCTGCAAAATTGTGCTGAAAATAAACATTTGGGATGTGGTCGACGTGACATCATTGTGACATTTGCATAATCTGCAATGATTCTTTAATTTGTTTGATTTATTTTCTTTAAAAAACAACAACTAAAATAATACAGACGGACTCATCATTGCTGCACTTTTTTACGCATTTTTTTGATAATTTATCTGCAAAATGGTGCTGAAAATAAACATTTGGGATGCGGTCGACGTGACGTCATTGTGACATTTGCATAATCTGCAATGATTCTTTAATTTGTTTGATTTATTTTCTTTTTTTTTTTTAAAACTAAAATAATACAGGCGGACTCATCATTGCTGCACTTTTTTACGCATTTTTTTGATAATTTATCTGCAAAATTGTGCTGAAAATAAACATTTGGGATGCGGTCAACATGACGTCATTGTTACATTTGCATAATCTGCAATGATTCTTTAATTTGTTTGATTTATTTTCTTAAAAAAAAACAACTAAAATAATACAGGCGGACTCATCATTGCTGCACTTTTTTACGCATTTTTTTGATAATTTATCTGCAAAATTGTGCTGAAAATAAACATTTGGGATGTGGTCGATGTGACGTCATTGTGACATTTGCATAATCTGCAATGATTCTTTAATTTGTTTGATTTATTTTCTTAAAAAAAAAAAAACTAAAATAATACAGGCGGACTCATCATTGCTGCACTTTTTTTACGCATTTTTTTGATAATTTATCTGCAAAATTGTGCTGAAAATAAACATTTGGGATGTGGTCGACGTGACGTCATTGTGACATTTGCATAATCTGCAATGATTCTTTAATTTGTTTGATTTATTTTCTTTAAAAAACAACAACTAAAATAATACAGACGGACTCATCATTGCTGCACTTTTTTTACGCATTTTTTTGATAATTTATCTGCAAAATTGTGCTGAAAATAAACATTTGGGATGCGGTCGACGTGACGTCATTGTGACATTTGCATAATCTGCAATGATTATTTAATTTGTTTGATTTATTTTCTTTAAAAAAAAAAAACTAAAATAATACAGGCGGACTCATCATTGCTGCACTTTTTTACGCATTTTTTTGATAATTTATCTGCAAAATTGTGCTGAAAATAAACATTTTGGATGCGGTCGACGTGACGTCATTGTGACATTTGCATAATCTGCAATGATTCTTTAATTTGTTTGATTTATTTTCTTTAAAAAACAACAACTAAAATAATACAGACGGACTCATCATTGCTGCACTTTTTTTACGCATTTTTTTGATAATTTATCTGCAAAATGGTGCTGAAAATAAACATTTGGGATGCGGTCGACGTGACGTCATTGTTACATTTGCATAATCTGCAATGATTATTTAATTTGTTTGATTTATTTTCTTTAAAAAACAACAACTAAAATAATACAGGCGGACTCATCATTGCTGCACTTTTTTTACGCATTTTTTTGATAATTTATCTGCAAAATGGTGCTGAAAATAAACATTTGGGATGTGGTCGACGTGACGTCATTGTGACATTTGCATAATCTGCAATGATTCTTTAATTTGTTTGATTTATTTTCTTTAAAAAAAACAACTAAAATAATACAGGCGGACTCATCATTGCTGCACTTTTTTACGCATTTTTTTGATAATTTATCTGCAAAATTGTGCTGAAAATAAACATTTGGGATGCGGTCAACGTGACGTCATTGTGACATTTGCATAATCTGCAATGATTATTTAATTTGTTTGATTTATTTTCTTTAAAAAAAAAATAATAAAATAATACAGGCGGACTCATCATTGCTGCACTTTTTTACGCATTTTTTTTTATAATTTATCTGCAAAATTGTGCTGAAAATAAACATTTGGGATGTGGTCGACGTGACGTCATTGTGACATTTGCACAATCTGCAATGATTCTTTAATTTGTTTTATTTATTTTCTTTAAAAAAAACAACTAAAATAATACAGGCGGACTCATCATTGCTGCACTTTTTTACGCATTTTTTTGATAATTTATCTGCAAAATGGTGCTGAAAATAAACATTTGGGATGCGGTCGACGTGACGTCATTGTGACATTTGCATAATCTGCAATGATTCTTTAATTTGTTTGATTTATTTTCTTTAAAAAAAACAACTAAAATAATACAGGCGGACTCATCATTGCTGTACTTTTTTACGCATTTTTTTGATAATTTATCTGCAAAATTGTGCTGAAAATAACCATTTGGGATGTGGTCGACGTGACGTCATTGTGACATTTGCATAATCTGCAATGATTATTTAATTTGTTTGATTTATTTTCTTTAAAAAAAACAACTAAAATAATACAGACGGACTCATCATTGCTGCACTTTTTTTACGCATTTTTTTGATAATTTATCTGCAAAATTGTGCTGAAAATAAACATTTGGGATGCGGTCGACGTGACGTCATTGTTACATTTGCATAATCTGCAATGATTCTTTAATTTGTTTGATTTATTTTCTTTAAAAAAAAAAACTAAAATAATACAGGCGGACTCGTCATTGCTGCACTTTTTTACGCATTTTTTTTGATAATTTATCTGCAAAATTGTGCTGAAAATAAACATTTGGGATGTGGTCAACGTGACGTCATTGTAACATTTGCATAATCTGCAATGATTCTTTAATTTGTTTGATTTATTTTCTTTAAAAAAAAAAACTAAAATAATACAGGCGGACTCGTCATTGCTGCACTTTTTTACGCATTTTTTTTGATAATTTATCTGCAAAATTGTGCTGAAAATAAACATTTGGGATGTGGTCGACGTGACATCATTGTGACATTTGCATAATCTGCAATGATTCTTTAATTTGTTTGATTTATTTTCTTTAAAAAACAACAACTAAAATAATACAGACGGACTCATCATTGCTGCACTTTTTTACGCATTTTTTTGATAATTTATCTGCAAAATGGTGCTGAAAATAAACATTTGGGATGCGGTCGACGTGACGTCATTGTGACATTTGCATAATCTGCAATGATTCTTTAATTTGTTTGATTTATTTTCTTTTTTTTTTTTAAAACTAAAATAATACAGGCGGACTCATCATTGCTGCACTTTTTTACGCATTTTTTTGATAATTTATCTGCAAAATTGTGCTGAAAATAAACATTTGGGATGCGGTCGACGTGACGTCATTGTGACATTTGCATAATCTGCAATGATTCTTTAATTTGTTTGATTTATTTTCTTTAAAAAAAACAAAATAATACAGGCGGACTCATCATTGCTGCACTTTTTTACGCATTTTTTTTGATAATTTATCTGCAAAATTGTGCTGAAAATAAACATTTGGGATGTGGTCGACGTGACGTCATTGTGACATTTGCATAATCTGCATAATTCTTTAATTTGTTTTATTTATTTTCTTGAAAAAAAACAACTAAAATAATACAGGCGGACTCATCATTGCTGCACTTTTTTACGCATTTTTTTGATAATTTATCTGCAAAATTGTGCTGAAAATAAACATTTGGGATGTGGTCGACGTGACGTCATTGTGACATTTGCATAATCTGCAATGACGCATTTATTTTCTTTAAATGTTTTTATTTTCTTTAAAAAATAATATTAATACAATTATTATTATTAATACAATTAATAATAATATTTAAAAACAAATCGGTGTTTTATTTAATATTAACATTGTAACCGAGGGTTTATATCTATCGCCTATACCGGGGGTCGGCAACCCGCGGCTCTAAAGCCGCATGCGGCTCTTTAGCGCCGCCCTAGTGGCTCTCTGGAGCTTTTTCTAAAATGTATGAAAAATGGAAAAAAATGAAGGGAAAAAAATCTATTTTTTGTTTTAATATGGTTTCTGTAGGAGGACAAACATGACACAAACCTCCATAATTGTTATAAAGCACACTGTTTATATTCAACATTAGGGATGTCCGATAATGGCTTTTTGCCGATATTCCAATATTGTCCAACTCTTTAATTACCGATACCGATATATACAGTCGTGGAATTAACACATTATTATGCCTAATTTGGACAACCAGGTATGGTGAAGATAAGGCCTTTTTTTTTTAAATATTATAAAATAAGATAAATAAATTAAAAACATTTTCTTGAATAAAAAAGAAAGTAAAACAATATAAAAACAGTTACATAGAAACTAGTAATTAATGAAAATAAAATGAAGTGTTACAGGTTAGTACTATTAGTGGACCAATCATGTGTGCTTACGGACTGTATCCCTTGCAGACTGTATTGATATATATTGATATATAATGTAGGAACCTACCAGAATATTAATAACAGAAAGAAACAACCCCTTTGTGCGAATGAGTGTGAATGGGGGGGGAGGTTTTTTGGGTTGGTGCACTAATTGTAAGTGTATCTTGTGTTTTTTATGTTGATTTAATCAAATTAAAAAACGATACCGATAACAAAAAAACGATACCGATATTTTCCGATATTACATTTTAAAGCATTTATCGGCCGATAATATAGGTATCGTTTTTTTTATTATCGGTATCGTTTATTTTATTTTTTTTTATTAAATCAACATAAAAAACATCTCTATTAAACATGCTTCACTGATTCGAGTATTTGGCGAGCGCCGTTTTTTCCTACTAATTTTGGCGGTCCTTGAACTCACCGTAGTTTGTTTACATGTACAACTTTCTCCGACTTTCGAGGACGTGTTTTATGCCTCTCCTTTTTCTGTCTCATTCTGTCCACCAAACTTTTAACGTTGTGCGTGAATGCACAAAGGTGAGTTTTGTTGATGTTATTGACTTGCGTGGAGTGACCATATTTGGTCACTGCAAGCTAATCGATGCTAACATGCTATTTAGGCTAGCTATATGTACATATTGCATCATTATGCCTCATTTGTAGCTATATTTGAGGTCTTTTAGTTTCCTTTAAGTCCTCTTAATTCAATTTATATCTCATGACACACTATCTGTATGTAATATGGCTTTTAATTTTTTGCGGCTCCAGACAGATTTGTTTTTGTATTTTTGGTCCAATATGGCTCTTTCAACATTTTGGGTTGCCGACCCCTGGTCTATACTGTATAAAACTACAAAATAACACGGAGGCTCCAGTTTTACACGATGGACCACTTTATTCCATTTGCTTCCAAAACTCCACCACTTCCGCTCTTAGCGCCTTCAAAATAAGAGCTCAAGGCATGTACTGCATGACAGCTTATAACATGAATTTAACATCACAATGAGGCAAGTCCATAAAAATAGGTTGCAACATATATTTTCCCCTATATTATATCGTATAGTTTTATTTTTCTATTGTTACAGCAACACAATGCAAAAAAAAGTTGTCACAGGGGCATTTTTACCACATTTTAACAACACTCAGTAAAGGTTTGGGAACTGAGGAGACACAGTTTTGAAGTGGAATTCTTTCCCATTCTTGCTTGATGTACAGCTTAAGTTGTTCAACAGTCCGGGGGTCTCCGTTGTGCTATTTTAGGCTTCATAATGCGCCACACATTTTCAACGGGAGACAGGTCTGGACTGTAGGCGGGCCAGTCTAGTACCCGTCACTCTTTTACTATGAAGCCACGCTGTTGTACCACGTGGCTTGGCATTATCTTGCTGAAATAAGCAGGGGCGTCCATGGTAACGTTGCTTGGATGGCAACAAAACCTGTATGTACCTTTCAGCATTAATGGCGCCTTCACAGATGTGTAAGTTACCCATGTCTTGGGCACTAATACACCCCCATACCATCACACATGCTGCCTTTTACACTTTGCGCCTAGAACAATCCGGATGGTTCTTTTCCTCTTTGGTCCGGAGGACACGACGTCCACAGCTTCCAAAAACAATTTGAAATGTGGACTCGTCAGACCACAGAACACTTTTCCACTTTGCATCAGTCCATCTTAAATGAAGCCGGCGGCGTTTCCGGGTGTTGTTGATAAATGGCTTTCTTGCACTTACAGATGTAGAGGCCAACTGTAGTTACTGACAGTGGGTTTTCTGAAGTGTTCCTGAGCCCCTGTGGTGATATCCTTTACACACCGATGTCACTTTTTGATGCAGTACCGCCTGAGGGATGGAAGGTCACGGGCTCAGCTGCTTACTTGCAGGGATTTCTCCAGATTCTCTGAACCTTTTGACGATATTACGGAGCGTAGATGGTGAAATCCCTAAATTCCTTGCAATAGCTGGTTGAGAAATGTTCTTAAGTTGCTTATTGTGCGATGTACTTTTCTAGAGACTTCATTAATTTTCGGGATTTTATTTCTTTATTTAAAACGGGGGTGTCAAAGTCGGATCCGGCCCGCGAATGAATGATCTACGGCCCCCGGGATGATATTTGATTAGTATTAGAAGCGGCCCACAGGCCACAGCCGCCTGCTGCTGTTTTGCACGCACCAATACTCCCATCAATGTTGGCGCTAGGAATTTTCAAAATGAGAGTTGTATTTTTGCCTCATTTTCCACTTCAAGCGTGAAGAATGCACTGCGGACCCGGTAAGTCCCGCAGAGAAAGAGATGATACAGTATTATCTGCTCACAGATAATACTACCTGGTGGTTATCTGAGCACAAAGCAGCGAGCCCTGGATAGTCCCACTCCTTAATGCTTCAGTCGCACGCAGGATTCTCACAGGAATGACTCAAAAGCACAACCTTACATACTATACTTGAATGCAAATTAGATTTTTGATTTTAATGAATCAAATAAGGGCAACCACGACAAGCCCGCACCCAGACGCATCTTTGGAATCACAAACACTTCTCCTCGTCACACCATACCAACATGTTAATTTGCATATCCCGTTCCTATTTTCAGATCAAAATTCAATCAAACTAGTTGATTGGCAACACTAAATTGGCCCTAGTGTGTGAATGTGAGTGTGAATGTTGTCTGTCTATCTGTGTTGGCCCTGCGATGAGGTGGCGACTTGTCCAGGGTGTACCCCGCCTTCCGCCCGATTGTAGCTGAGATAGGCTCCAGCGCCCCCCCGCGACCCCGAAGGGAATAAGCGGTAGAAAATGGATGAATCAAATAAGAAAGAGATTCCATTTTTTTTGACAGTCGCTCTGATTGGATGCCCCGCCCCCTTCTAGCCCTCTTCGCTGTGATTGGATGAAATGTACCACCATCCTAAACCAAATGAAACATGATTGGGTTTGGTCTCTGTCACGTTCAAACACTGAGGACATCTATTAAACAAGACAAAAGGCAAGGAATCAAACAGAGACAGAATTCAATTTGGACTCAATTGAGGAGAGACATGGCCACTGCACTCTCTGTACAGTCCTGCACCACGCTCTGACGAAGAAGGTTTTCGTCTCCTCTTTTATTCAGATGTTCAATGTTCACGCACCAACACATGTCACAGCAGGAATGGGAAGTATGTAAAACAGTCATTGTTTTCGGTCGCTTTGAAGACCAAGAAGAGGATTTCTCGGGCTTGGGCTCTTCCTGGATCCAGCTGGGGCAGGTGTTGGAGGACAATGGATAACCCCTCCCGTCTCCTGACCACAGCAACTTCAAGAGGGCAGCGGGTCGTAAATAGCGTTGACCTCGGTTACCAAATAGTCGGAAGAGAGTTTTTGAAATACTTCAGAGAGAGTTCGTTTAACACTTCAAAGAGAGTTCCTCTGGAAGTTGAGCAGATCCTGCCATCTGTCCGTGTTGAAATCACAGTGGCGTTTCACGAGCCTTCTTCCTCTTGTTAGGCCTCGAAAGACAGCATTCATAATACAACGTTTCTTTTGTGATAACTTACAAACAATTATTCCAACAGTCTCTGTCGACATTTTGGTGGTGTTTATATTTAAATGTCGTCGCTGTTTTAGTCAACATGCGTTTGTTCTGGTTAGTGGTCGTGATTAGTGACTTAAAATGATGCCTTTGTTTACTCGGATGAAAAATAAAGAGAGACATGTTTTGGAATAAATAAAGACGTGGAGACTGTTCCGCTTCCTCTTTTTCAGATCTACTGAAGCTCTGAGGGAGATCTGAGATGGAGGGCGCCGGGGTCCCTTCTGGGGAAAATGGTCTCCTCCGAGCATCCTTGCCTCCTCCTCCTCCTCCTCCTCCTCCGCCGCCTCCCCCCCGTCTCCTCGCTCCCCCCGGGACCCTCCCCTCGTGCCACGCCACGCGGTGCTCCATGAAGAAGCTGAAGTGGGACACCATCCCCAGCCAGCGCGTGCTGGGCAAGTCCAACGTGTGGACCTCCAGGCTGCCCCAGAGGGACCTGGTTCTGGACATCAGCAGCATGGACAAGCTCTTCAGCCGCGTGGACAAGGGGACCTTGCTGCAGCGCTCCAGGCTGGCGGGCATCAAGGAGCACGGAGGCGTGGAGGTTGGCCCCCAGGAGCCTCAGGTGACAACTTACTCTCCGCTTTTTTTTTTTTTTTTTTTTTTTGCTTCCTCCAAAAATGTCGACGTTTTGTCTTCAGGTGACGATTCTGCACTCCAAAAGGAGCATGAACATCGGCATCTTCCTCCGACAGTTTAAGAGGTACGACGAAGACAACCCGTTTTGGTGCGATGAGACGATATCAATTGATATCGCCATCTGTCAGGTTCAAACACTGGTGACATTTATTAAACGAGACAAGAAGCAAGGAATTAAACAGAGACAGAATTAAATTTGGCCCAATTGAGGAGAAATGTGTCGACCTGTAACCTCTTACAGTGTCACCCACGCTCTGACGGAAAAAGGTTCACGTCTCCTCTTTTATTTGGATATTCCCTGTTTACGTAACAACTGTTTCTAAAGAAAACTTGTTTTTGGTCACATTAACACAAAAGAAAAAGATGCCTCGGGCTGAATTATAAAATACTGAATTTTTATATACAGATTTTTTACGCACTGAACTTTTTTTACACTGCAATTTTAATATACTGAATTTTTGTACACAGATTTTTTTACACACTGAACTTATTTTACACTGAAATTTCTATACACGCTGATTTTTTTTACACACTGAACTTATTTTACACTGAAATTTCTATACACGCTGATTTTTTTACACACTGAACTTATTTTACACTGAAATTTCTATGCACTGACATTTTTGAAATACTGAATTTTATACTGAGCTTTTTTTACACTGAACTTTTTTACACAAAGTTTTATATACTGAATTTTAAAATACTGAATTTTTATATACAGATTTTTTACACACTGAACTTTTTTTACACTGAAATTTCTATACACTGACATTTTTGAAATACTGAATTTTATACTGAGCTTTTTTTACACTGAACTTTTTTACACAAAAATGTTTATACACTGAATTTTAATACACTGAATTTTTTACACGCTGATTTTTTTTACACACTGAACTTATTTTACACTGAAATTTCTATACACTGACATTTTTGAAATACTGAATTTTATACTGAGCTTTTTTTACACTGAACTTTTTTACACAAAGTTTTATACGCTGAATTTTAAAATACTGAATTTTTATATACAGATTTTTTACACACTGAACTTTTTTTACACTGAAATTTTAATATACTGAATTTTTGTACACAGATTTTTTTACACACTGAACTTTTTTACACTGAATATTTATGCACTAAATTTTGAAACACTGAATTTTTATACACTGAATTTTTTACACGCTGATTTTTTTTTTCCCCTGAAATTTCTATACACTGACATTTTTGAAATACTGTATTTTATACTGAGCTTTTTTTACACTGAACTTTTTTACACAAAAATGTTTATACACTGAATTTTAATACACTGAATTTTTTACACGCTGATTTTTTTTTTACACACTGAACTTATTTTACACTGAAATTTCTATACAATGACATTTTTGAAATACTGAATTTTATACTGAGCTTTTTTTACACTGAACTTTTTTACACAAAAATGTTTATACACTGAATTTTAAAATACTGAATTTTTACACAGATTTTTTACACACTGAACTTTTTTTACACTGAAATTTTAATATACTGAATTTTTGTACACAGATTTTTTTACACACTGAACTTTTTTTACACTGAATATTTATGCACTAAATTTTTATACACTGAATTTTTTACACGCTGATTTTTTTACACACTGAACTTATTTTACACTGAAATTTCTATACACTGACATTTTTGAAATACTGAATTTTATACTGAGCTTTTTTTACACTGAGCTTTTTTACACAAAGTTTTATACACTGAATTTTAAAATACTGAATTTTTATATACAGATTTTTTACACACTGAACTTTTTTTACACTGAAATTTTAATATACTGAATTTTTGTACACAGATTTTTTTACACACTGAACTTTTTTTACACTGAATATTTATGCACTACATTTTGAAACACTGAATTTTTTACACGCTGATTTTTTTTTACACACTGAACTTATTTTACACTGAATATTTATGCACTAATTTTTAAAACACTGAATTTTTTACACGCTGATTTTTTTTTTACACTGAAATTTCTATACACTGAGATTTTTGAAATACTGAATTTTATACTGAGCTTTTTTTACACTGAACTTTTTTACACAAAAATGTTTATACACTGAATTTTAAAATACTGAATTGTTACACAGATTTACACACTGAACTTTTTTTACACTGAAATTTCTATACACTGACATTTTTAAAATACTGAATTTTATACTGAGCTTTTTTTACACTGAACTTTTTTACACAAAAATGTTTATACACTGAATTTTAAAATACTGAATTTTTACACAGATTTTTTACACACTGAACTTTTTTTACACTGAAATTTTAATATACTGAATTTTTGTACACAGATTTTTTACACACTGAACTTTTTTTACACTGAATATTTATGCACTAAATTTTGAAACACTGAATTTTTATACACTGAAATTTTTACACGCTGATTTTTTTACACACTGAACTTATTTTACACTGAAATTTCTATACACTGACATTTTTGAAATACTGAATTTTATACTGAGCTTTTTTTACACTGAACTTTTTTACACAAAAATGTTTATACACTGAATTTTAAAATACTGAATTTTTACACAGATTTTTTACACACTGAACTTTTTTTACACTGAAATTTTAATATACTGAATTTTTGTACACAGATTTTTTTACACACTGAACTTTTTTTACACTGAATATTTATGCACTAAATTTTTATACACTGAATTTTTTACACGCTGATTTTTTTACACACTGAACTTATTTTACACTGAAATTTCTATACACTGACATTTTTGAAATACTGAATTTTATACTGAGCTTTTTATACACTGAACTTTTTTACACAAAAATGTTTATACACTGAATTTTAAAATACTGAATTTTTACACAGATTTTTTACACACTGAACTTTTTTTACACTGAAATTTTAATATACTGAATTTTTGTACACAGATTTTTTTACACACTGAACTTTTTTTACACTGAATATTTATGCACTAAATTTTGAAACACTGAATTTTTATACACTGAAATTTTTACACGCTGATTTTTTTACACACTGAACTTATTTTACACTGAAATTTCTATACACTGACATTTTTGAAATACTGAATTTTATACTGACCTTTTTTTACACTGAGCTTTTTTACACAAAGTTTTATACACTGAATTTTAAAATACTGAATTTTTATATACAGATTTTTTACACACTGAACTTTTTTTACACTGAAATTTTAATATACTGAATTTTTGTACACAGATTTTTTTACACACTGAACTTTTTTTACACTGAATATTTATGCACTATATTTTGAAACACTGAATTTTTTACACGCTGATTTTTTTTACACACTGAACTTATTTTACACTGAATATTTATGCACTAATTTTTAAAACACTGAATTTTTTACACGCTGATTTTTTTTTTACACTGAAATTTCTATACACTGAGATTTTTGAAATACTGAATTTTATACTGAGCTTTTTTTACACTGAACTTTTTTACACAAAAATGTTTATACACTGAATTTTAAAATACTGAATTGTTACACAGATTTACACACTGAACTTTTTTTACACTGAAATTTCTATACACTGACATTTTTAAAATACTGAATTTTATACTGAGCTTTTTTTACACTGAACTTTTTTACACAAAGTTTTATACACTGAATTTTAAAATACTGAATTTTTTACACGCTGATTTTTTTACACACTGAACTTATTTTACACTGAAATTTCTATACACTGACATTTTTGAAATACTGAATTTTATACTGAGCTTTTTATACACTGAACTTTTTTACACAAAAATGTTTATACACTGAATTTTAAAATACTGAATTTTTACACAGATTTTTTACACACTGAACTTTTTTTACACTGAAATTTTAATATACTGAATTTTTGTACACAGATTTTTTTACACACTGAACTTTTTTTACACTGAATATTTATGCACTAAATTTTGAAACACTGAATTTTTATACACTGAAATTTTTACACGCTGATTTTTTTACACTGAACTTATTTTACACTGAAATTTCTATACACTGACATTTTTGAAATACTGAATTTTATACTGACCTTTTTTTACACTGAGCTTTTTTACACAGTTTTATACACTGAATTTTAAAATACTGAATTTTTATATACAGATTTTTTACACACTGAACTTTTTTTACACTGAAATTTTAATATACTGAATTTTTGTACACAGATTTTTTTACACACTGAACTTTTTTTACACTGAATATTTATGCACTATATTTTGAAACACTGAATTTTTTACACGCTGATTTTTTTTTTACACACTGAACTTATTTTACACTGAATATTTATGCACTAATTTTTAAAACACTGAATTTTTTACACGCTGATTTTTTTTTTACACTGAAATTTCTATACACTGAGATTTTTGAAATACTGAATTTTATACTGAGCTTTTTTTACACTGAACTTTTTTACACAAAAATGTTTATACACTGAATTTTAAAATACTGAATTGTTACACAGATTTACACACTGAACTTTTTTTACACTGAAATTTCTATACACTGACATTTTTAAAATACTGAATTTTATACTGAGCTTTTTTTACACTGAACTTTTTTACACAAAAATGTTTATACACTGAATTTTAAAATACTGAATTTTTACACAGATTTTTTACACACTGAACTTTTTTTACACTGAAATTTTAATATACTGAATTTTTGTACACAGATTTTTTACACACTGAACTTTTTTTTACACTGAATATTTATGCACTAAATTTTGAAACACTGAATTTTTATACACTGAAATTTTTACACGCTGATTTTTTTACACACTGAACTTATTTTACACTGAAATTTCTATACACTGACATTTTTGAAATACTGAATTTTATACTGAGCTTTTTTTACACTGAACTTTTTTACACAGAAATGTTTATACACTGAATTTTAAAATACTGAATTTTTACACAGATTTTTTACACACTGAACTTTTTTTACACTGAAATTTTAATATACTGAATTTTTGTACACAGATTTTTTTACACACTGAACTTTTTTACACTGAATATTTATGCACTAAATTTTTATACACTGAATTTTTTACACACTGAACTTATTTTACACTGAAATTTCTATACACTGACATTTTTGAAATACTGAATTTTATACTGAGCTTTTTTTTACACTGAACTTTTTTACACAAAGTTTTATACACTGAATTTTAAAATACTGAATTTTTATATACAGATTTTTTACACACTGAACTTTTATTACACTGAAATTTTAATATACTGAATTTTTGTACACAGATTTTTTTACACACTGAACTTTTTTTACACTGAATATTTATGCACTAAATTTTGAAACACTGAATTTTTATACACTGAATTTTTTACACGCTGATTTTTTTACACACTGAACTTATTTTACACTGAAATTTCTATACACTGACATTTTTGAAATACTGAATTTTATACTGAGCTTTTTTTACACTGAACTTTTTTACACAAAGTTTTACACACTGAATTTTAAAATACTGAATTTTTATATACAGATTTTTTACACTGAACTTTTTTTACACTGAAATTTTAATATACTGAATTTTTGTACACAGATTTTTTTACACTGAACTTTTTTTACACTGAATATTTATGCACTAAATTTTGAAACACTGAATTTTTATACACTGAATTTTTTACACGCTGATTTTATTTTACACTGAAATTTCTATACACTGACATTTTTGAAATACTGAATTTTATACTGAGCTTTTTTTACACTGAACTTTTTTACACAAAAATGTTTATACACTGAATTTTAAAATACTGAATTTTTACACAGATTTTTTACACACTGAACTTTTTTCACTGAAATTTTAATATACTGAATTTTTGTACACATTTTTTTACACACTGAACTTTTTTTACACTGAATATATATGCACTAAATTTTTATACACTGAATTTTTATACACTGAATTTTTTACTCGCTGATTTTTTTTACACACTGAACTTATTTTACACTGAAATTTCTATACACTCTGATTTTTTTACACACTGAACTTATTTTACACTGACATTTTTGAAATACTGAATTTTATACTGTGCTTTTTTTACACTGAACTTTTTTACACAAAGTTTTATACGCTGAATTTTAAAATACTGACATACAGATTTTTTACACACTGAACTTTTTTTACACTGAAATTTTAATATACTGAATTTTTGTACACAGATTTTTTTACACACTGAACTTTTTTTACACTGAATATTTATGCATTAAATTTTGAAACACTGAATTTTTATACACTGAATTTTTTATACGCTGATTTTTTTTACACACGGAACTTATTTTACACTGAAATTTCTATACACTGACATTTTTGAAATACTGAATTTTATACTGAGCTTTTTTTACACTGAACTTTTTTACACAAAAATGTTTATACACTGAATTTTTATATACAGATTTTTTACACACTGAACTTTTTTTACACTGAAATTTTAATATACTGAATTTTTGTACACAGATTTTTTTACACACTGAACTTTTTTTACACTGAATATTTATGCACTAAATTTTGAAACACTGAATTTTTATACACTGAATTTTTTACACGCTGATTTTTTTTTACACTGAAATTTCTATACACTGACATTTTTGAAATACTGAATTTTATACTGAGCTTTTTTTACACTGAACTTTTTTACACAAAGTTTTATACACTGAATTTTAAAATACTGAATTTTTATATACAGATTTTTTACACACTGAACTTTTTTTACACTGAAATTTTAATATACTGAATTTTTGTACACAGATTTTTTTACAAACTGAACTTTTTTTACACTGAATATTTATGCACTAAATTTTGAAACACTGAATTTTTATATACTGAATTTTTTACACGCTGAACTTACTTTACACTGAAATTTCTATACACTGACATTTTTGAAATACTGAATTTTTTACACGCTGATTTTTTTTTACACTGAAATTTCTATACACTGTCATTTTTGAAATACTGAATTTTATACTGAGCTTTTTTTACACTGAACTTTTTTACACAAAAATGTTTATACACTGAATTTCAAAATACTGAATTTTTGCATACAGATTTTTTACACACTGAACTTTTTTTCCACTGAAATTTCTATACACTGACATTTTTGAAATACTGAATTTTATACTGAGCTTTTTTTACACTGAACTTTTTTACACAAAAATGTTTATACACTGAATTTTAAAATACTGAATTTTTATATACAGATTTTTTACACACTGAACTTTTTTTTCACTGAACTTTCTATACACTAAAAATTTTAAATACTGAATTTTATACTGAACTTTTTTTACACAAAAATGTCTATACACAGAATTTTAAAATACTGAATTTTTGTACACTGATTTTTTTTAATCACTGAATTTTAAAATACTGAATTCTTATACACTGATTTTTTTAAACACGCATTTTGCTAACAAGTTTTTTTTTCAATGAACCTGTCAGCATAATTTGTCACAACTCAAACGCAAAAAATTCAGTTGCATAAATTCAATGTAAAAAAAAAAAAAAAAGCTTTTGTAATAAAGAAACAAATTAGGCTCCATATAACGTAAACAAAATGTTGACCAAATAACCATGGTTACACAAGAGTGAAGCATCCTGAAAATGTCTCCCTCTGCAGGCCGGTGGCAGAAATGGTGGAAGACATCCGCCAAGGCAACTGGTGCAGGTTTGGCAGCGGCAAGCTGAAGGAACTCTGCAAGATGCTGCCTGAAGAAAGTGAGGTAGCGAGCGCCCGACTTTAAAGTCACACACATTGTGTGGGTTTGAAAGAAGAGTGTGTGTGTGTGTGTGTGTGTGTGTGTGTGTGTGTGCAGGTGAGGCAGCTGCTGTCCTTCAGCGGGAACCTCTCCCTCTTACCCGAGGCCGACCGCTTCATGGTGCAGCTGGTCCAAGTGCCGTGGTGAGTACCATTGTTACATATCAATACATGGCATGCAAGTACTCCCCCTGGTGGCCTTCAGCAGCATAGCCATGACGTCTCACTCCTGGCTATGCTTCCACTAATGATGATGATGAAGACATGCAAGTACTCCCCCTGGTGGCCTTCAGCAGCATAGCCATGACGTCTCACTCCTGGCTAAGGAGGAACCATTTTTACACCCTTTTTTTTCCTCCTAGAAACGCTTTGAATCGGATAAAAAATGTGGAAGTTTGAAAAATGTTCCATTAATTTCAATGGGAACTTCCTGGAATTTTTTTTTTTTTTTTTTTTGGAAAATGCTAAAAGAAAAAAAAAAGAAAGTTGAAATGGTTGGTGTTGGAATTTTTCAAAATCGGTCGAGAAATGTGGAAGTAGTAACAATTTTTAATTGAGAAATGATATTATGGAATTCCTGGAATTTCGGGAAATCCGGGAAAGTTTCCAGTTCAAAAAACAACTTTGTTTTTTTGTTCTTATTAAGAGGAATGTTTTGACACTGGAATGGTTGAAATGTGTTGAACAATTTGGAAGCCAAAATGTTCATGAATTGTGTTCTTCCCTTTCAAACAATTATAAAAAATAAATTCCCGGATTTCCTGGAATTCCCAGTTTTTAGGGACATTTTCCTCATTCAAAATGAATGATCCATTTTTCAAACATCCACAATTCCCACGTTCTTCAACCCACTCAACACATTCTGGAAATTCAAACAACCATTTTTCCACGTTCAACAAATTTCCAGGAATTCCTGTTTTTTTCCTAACCTTATTTCCAACCTTTTTCAGTCCTTTCACATTTTTCAACCGTTCCACTGTCAAAACATTCTTCTTAGTCAGGACAAAAAAAACAAGTTGGTTTAAGAACTTGAAAAATTCCCGTTTTTTCCCAAATTCCCTCATTTCCAGGAAGTTCCCATTGAAATGAATGGGACATTTTTCAAACTTCCACAACTCCCAAATTTTTTATCCGATTCAAACCGTTTCGACTCCAAAATATTCAGCCTGTTCAGGAATTGTGTTCTTCCCTTTCAACAATTATATAAAAAAAATTCCCGGATTTCCTGGAATTCCCAGTTTTTAGGGACATTTTCCTCATTCAAAATGAATGATCCATTTTTCAAACATCCACAATTCCCACGTTCTTCAACCCATTCAACACATTCTGGAAATTAAAACAACAATTTTTCCACGTTCAACAAATTTCCAGGAATTCCTGTTTTTTTCCTAACCCTATTTCCAACCTTTTTCAGTCCTTTCACATTTTTCAACCGTTCCACTGTCAAAACATTCTTCTTAGTCAGGACAAAAAAAAAAAAATTGGTTTAAGAACTTGAAAAATTCACGTTTTTCCCCAAATTCCCACATTTCCAGGAAGTTCCCATTGAAATGAATGATTCATTTTTCAAACTTCCACAATTCCCAAATTTTTCAACCGATTCAACACATTCACATTCAACTCATCCTGGAAATTCAAACAACCATTTTTCCACGTTCAACAAATTTCCAGGAATTCCTGGTTTTTTTCTAACCTTTTTCAGTGCGATGACTCCTTTCACGTTTTCCAACCCATTTTAACCGTTCGACTGTCAAAACATTCCTTTTAGTTAGGAGAAAAAAGTTGGTTTAAGAACTTGAAAAATTCCCGCTTTTCCCCAAATTCCCACATTTCCAGGAAGTTCCCATTGAAATGAATGGGACCTTTTTCAAACTTCCACAACTCCCACATTTTTTATCCGATTCAAACTGTTTCGACTCCAAAATATTCAACCTGTTCAGGAATTGTGTTCTTCCCTTTCAACAAAAAAAAATTCCCGGATTTCCTAGAATTCCCAGTTTTTAGGGACATTTTCGTCATTCAAAATGAATGATCCATTTTTCAAACATCCACAATTCCCACATACTTCAACCGATTCAACACATTCACATTCAACTCATCCTGGAAATTCAAACAACCATTTTTCCACGTTCAACAAATTTCCAGGAATTCCTCTTTTTTTCCTAACCTTATTTCCAACCTTTTTCAGTGCGATGACTCCTTTCACATTTTTCAACCCATTTCAACCGTTCCACTGTCAAAACATTCCTCTTAGTCAGGACAAAAAAAACAAGTTGGTTTAAGAACTTGAAAAATTCCCGGTTTTCCCAAAATTCCCTAATACCGTTTCTCAGATAAAAAAAACCTTACTCCTTCAACATTTCTCGATTTAAACAATTCCAACACGGACCATTTCAGGACATTCATGCTCCTAATTATTTTCAAAAAAATTCCCGCTCTTCCCTAAATTCCCAAATTGAAATGAATGGGACATTTTTCAAACTCCCACATTTTTTATCCGATTCAAACCGTTTCGAATCCAAAATATTCAGCCTGTTCAGGAATTGTGTTCTTCCCTGTCAACAATTATAAAACAAAATTCCCGGATTTCCTGGAATTCCCAGTTTTTAGGGACATTTTCCTCATTCAAAATGAATGATCCGTTTTTCAAACTTCCACAATCCCCACATTCTTCAACCGATTCAACACATTCAACTCATCCTGGAAATTCAAACAACCATTTTTCCACGTTCAACAAATTTCCAGGAATTCCTGGGTTTTTTTCTAACCTTATTTTCAACCTTTTTCAGTGCGATGACTCCTTTCACATTTTTCAACCGTTCCACTGTCAAAACATTCCTCTTCGTCAGGAAAAAAAATAAGTTGGTTTAAGAACTTGAAAAATTCCCGGTTTCCTCAAAATTCCCTAATACCGTTTCTCAGATAAAAAAACATTACTACTTCAACATTTCTCGATTTAAACAATTCCAACACGGACCAATTCAGGACTTTCATGCTCCTAATTATTTTCAAAAAAATTCCCGCTCTTCCCCAAATTCCCAAATTTCCAGGAAGGCTACATTGAAATAAATGGGACATTTATCAAACTCCCACATTTTTTATCCGATTCAAACAGTTTCGACTCCAAAATATTCAGCCTGTTCAGGAATTGTGTTCTTCCCTTTCAACAATTATATTGAAAAAAAATTCCGGGATTTCCTAGAATTCCCAGTTTTTAGGGACATTTTCCCCATTCAAAATGAATGATCCATTTTTCAAACTTCCACAATTCCCACATTCTTCAACACATTCAACTCATCCTGGAAATTCAAACAAACATTTTTCCACGTTCAACAAATTTCCAGGAATTCCTGTTTTTTTCCCCTAACCTTATTTCCAACCTTTTTCAGTGCGATGACTCCTTTCACATTTTTCAACCGTTCCACTGTCAAAACATTCCTCTTCGTCAGGACAAAAAAAACAAGTTGGTTTAAGAACTTGAAAAATTCCCGGTTTCCTCAAAATTCCCTAATACCGTTTCTCAGATAAAAAAACATTACTACTTCAACATTTCTCGATTTAAACAATTCCAACACGGACCAATTCAGGACATTAATGCTCCTAATTATTTTCAAAAAAATTCCCGCTCTTCCTCAAATTCCCAAATTTCCAGGAAGGCTACATTGAAATGAATGGGACATTTTTCAAACTCCCACATTTTTTATCCGATTCAAACAGTTTCGACTCCAAAATATTCAGCCTGTTCAGGAATTGTGTTTTTCCCTTTCAACAATTATATTAAAAAAAATTCCCGGTTTTCGTAGAATTCCCAGTTTTTAGTGACATTTTCCCCATTCAGAATGAATGATCCATTTTTCAAACTTCCACAATTCCCACATTCTTCAACACATTCAACTCATCCTGGAAATTCAAACAACCATTTTTCCACGTTCAACAAATTTCCAGGAATTCCTGTTTTTTTTTTCTAACCTTATTTCCAACCTTTTTCAGTGCGATGACTCCTTTCACATTTTTCAACCGTTCGACTGTCAAACATTCCTCTTAGTCAGGACAAAAAAAACAAGTTGGTTTAAGAACTTTAAAAATTCCCGGTTTTCCCAAAATTCCCTAATACCGTTTCTCAGATAAAAAAAACCATTACTACTTCAACATTTCTCGATTTAAACAATTCCAACACGGACCAATTCAGGACATTAATTCTCTTAATTATTTTCCAAAAAATTCCCGCTCTTCCCCGAATTCCCAAATTTCCAGGAAGGCTACATTGAAATGAATGGGACATTTTTCAAACTCCCACATTTTTTATCCGATTCAAACAGTTTCGACTCCAAAATATTCAGCCTGTTCAGGAATTGTGTTTTTCCCTTTCAACAATTATATTAAAAAAAATTCCCGGTTTTCGTAGAATTCCCAGTTTTTAGTGACATTTTCCCCATTCAGAATGAATGATCCATTTTTCAAACTTCCACAATTCCCACATTCTTCAACACATTCAACTCATCCTGGAAATTCAAACAACCATTTTTCCACGTTCAACAAATTTCCAGGAATTCCTGTTTTTTTTTTCTAACCTTATTTCCAACCTTTTTCAGTGCGATGACTCCTTTCACATTTTTCAACCGTTCGACTGTCAAACATTCCTCTTAGTCAGGACAAAAAAAACAAGTTGGTTTAAGAACTTTAAAAATTCCCGGTTTTCCCAAAATTCCCTAATACCGTTTCTCAGATAAAAAAAACCATTACTACTTCAACATTTCTCGATTTAAACAATTCCAACACGGACCAATTCAG
>NC_084584.2:6512500-6522500 GCF_033978685.3 Nerophis lumbriciformis | reverse complement strand
GACACGACGGACGTGACGAGGTTGGTAGAAGGTGGGGATCGAACCAGGAACCCTCAGGTTGCTGGCACGGCCGCTCTCCCAACCTGCACCACACCGTCCTTTTTCCGTTTCCCGTTTCTTCTTGAACCCCTGTGGTCTGTCTCGCAGTTTGGACACCCCCGATCTAGAGATATAAATGTGGATTGGTCCCCGGGACCAACCTTGAACAGAGCTTTAAGTTTGGGAAATAAAACTAACATTTATTGTATTATTTTGGAAAATAAAGTATCAAGATGGCCCAGGATACTTAGCTTTGCACAAAAACTTTGGACACCCCGTTTTAGATCCTTCCTGTCCGTTCCCCAGCAGGCCGAGGCCCAGCTCTCCGACGTGGACTTCCTCCTGCACGAGCTGAACGTGCTGAGCTACGCCGTGGCCGAGTATTTCTGCGAGGACCCGACCTCCTTCAAGCTGGAGGAGTGCTGCTCCGTCTTCCACGCCTTCTGCAGGAACTTCGACCGCGCCGTGCAGGTGTGGAGGAGCCCACTGTCAGGTTCAAACACTGATGACATCTATTAAACAGGACAAGAAGCAAAGAAGGGGAACTGGAGGGTGTGTTCTAACTATCGTGGGATCACACTCCTCAGCCTTCCTGGTAAGGTCTATTCAGGTGTACTGGAGAGGAGGCTACGGCCGGATAGTCCAACCTCGGATTCAGGAGGAACAGTGTGGTTTTTGTCCTGGTCGTGGAACTGTGGACCAGCTCTATACTCTCGGCAGGGTCCTTGAGGGTGCATGGGAGTTTGCCCAACCAGTCTACATGTGCTTTGTGGACTTGGAGAAGGCATTCGACCGTGTCCCTCGGGAAGTCCTGTGGGGAGTGCTCAGAGAGTATGGGGTATCGGACTGTCTGATTGTGGCAGTTCGCTCCCTGTATGCTCAGCGCCAGAGCTTGGTCCGCATTGCCGGCAGTAAGTCGGACACGTTTCCAGTGAGGGTTGGACTACGCCAAGGCTGCCCTTTGTCACCCATTCTGTTCATAACTTTTATGGACAGAATTTCTAGGCGCAGTCAGGGCGTTGAGGGGATCTGGTTTGGTGGCTGCAGGATTAGGTCTCTGCTTTTTGCAGATGATGTGGTCCTGATGGCTTCATCTGGCCAGGATCTTCAGCTCTCACTGGATCGGTTCGCAGCCGAGTGTGAAGCGACTGGGATGAGAATCAGCACCTCCAAGTCCGAGTCCACGGTTCTCGCCCGGAAAAGGGTGGAGTGCCATCTCCGGGTTGGGGAGGAGATCTTGCCCCAAGTGGAGGAGTTAAAGTACCTCGGAGTCTTGTTCACGAGTGAGGGAAGAGTAGATCGTGAGATCGACAGGCGGATCGGTGCGGCGTCTTCAGTAATGCGGACGCTGTATCGATCCGTTGTGGTGAAGAAGGAGCTGAGCCGGAAGGCAAAGCTCTCAATTTACCGGTCGATCTACGTTCCCATCCTCACCTATGGTCATGAGCTTTGGGTTATGACCGAAAGGACAAGATCACGGGTACAAGCGGCCGAAATAAGTTTCCTCCGCCGGGTGGCGGGGCTCTCCCTTAGAGATAGGGTGAGAAGCTCTGTCATCCGGGGGGAGCTCAAAGTAAAGCCGCTGCTCCTCCACATCGAGAGGAGCCAGATGAGGTGGTTCGGGCATCTGGTCAGGATGCCACCCGAACGCCTCCCTAGGGAGGTGTTTAGGGCACGTCCGACCGGTAGGAGGCCGTGGGGAAGACCCAGGACACGTTGGGAAGACTATGTCTCCCGGCTGGCCTGGGAACGCCTCGGGGTCCCACAGGAAGAGCTGGACGAAGTGGCTGGGGAGAGGGAAGTCTGGGCTTGCCTGCTTAGGCTGCTGCCCCCCGCGACCCGACCTCGGATAAGCGGAAGAAGATGGATGGACGGATGGAAGAAGCAAAGAATCAAACAGAGACGGAATTAAATTTGGCTCAATTTGAGGAGAAACGTCTGGTCTTGTACTCTTGTACAGTCTCCAGCACGCTCTGGCGAAAGATTGTACGCCTCCTCCTTTTATTTGGACTTTCCCTGACCACATGGCAACAGCTGCTTCCAAAGGGACGTGGGTCGTAAACAGCGTTGCCTTTGGTTACAGAACAGTTCAAAAGAAAAGGTCGTAAAAGAGTTAAAAAAAGCTGGAATTTTGGCAGATCCTGCCTTCTCTCCGATTTGTAGTCCTTGGGTTAAAACTATCTTTCTGTTGATTACTACATGAAAGAAAACAGAACACCTTCATGTTGCTTCCCCCCCCCTACACTGTGGAGTTTTACAAGCCTTCTTCTTGGTAGGTTCAAAGACATGTTTTTGCTTCTCGCTGGGAACTCATTGAGACACAAAGTTTTTGCGATAACTTAGATCAAATGATTCTAACACCCACCTCTCTTTGAGCCTGTCCTGCTTCTGTTCCCGCCTGAAGGAGAACCGCGAGCGCGAGGCGGCCGAGCAGCGGCGTAGGAGGAAGGAGAGCAGCCGCTTGGCGACCAAGCGCAGCTCCAAAGTCTCCGATCCCGGATCGGAAGCCAACTTGGAGTCGGTCTTGCGCAGCTTCCTGGCCAACGACCTGGACGGTGTCTCCCGGTGCAGGAAGACCTTGGAGCTGGCGGTCCGCCATCCATCCGGAGACAAACCAGAGCCCGCCTCTCCGGAGAAGGAACATCAAGATGCGGAGAAAGTGTCCACAGAAGGAACACACGGACAAGACCAGAACGGAGAGGGAGCCACGGACTGTCCGGCTACCCCTCGTACACCTCGGCCAAGAACCAGAGACTACTTCTTTGCCAAAAATGGCGACGTGGGCTCTCCATGGACCATCTTGAGTCCTCTGACTTACTCCCAGAGACGCGCTCAGCAGCACAGACCCTCCGTGTCCGACGAGGACGACGAAGTGTGGGAAAGCGGAGGAGATCCAGCAAATCCCAACGCCCCGTTTCTCTCCGAGTACCCCCGAGACCGAGCTCTCTCCAAAAGCCCCTACTTGAGGTCCGCCTCCGTGGACGAGACCAGGCTTTCTCCCGCGCCCGCCTTCCGACTGGGGAGTTTGTTCCAAAGGTCCTACTCCTCCGGTTCCAGGACTGAATCGGCGATGGCGGACCGAGCCAGGGCTTCGCTGGTCGCCGCCAAGACCGGGGACCACGCGGACGGACCGGCAAACAGCCTCGGCTTCATCTCCTTCTTCAGACGCTTCGGGGGCCGGAGCAAAGCCGGAGACGTGGAGGACCACGTCCTGAAAGACGACGATACTTAATGCTGCTCGTATTTGTTCGGAACTTTTCATGTTTGTCTCTTTTTTAGCCTCCCGTGGTGACCAAGGCAACTAGGAACTTGTCTTGGACACACCCGGGAACGTGTTTTATATTTCTGCTTTTCAATAAATATTTTATTACATTTTCACTTCTGTTCAGATGGTTGGAATTTAGAAATGGTTTGAATGTTGGAATGGTTTGAATGTGGAGGAGTTTGGATTTCCAGGACAACCGGAATTGGGTTTGGAACTTGGGAAAGGGTTAGTTTGAATGTCCAGGATGAGTGGAATGTGTTGATGTTGAAAAATGTAGGAATTGTGCAACTTGGAAAAATGTCCCATTCATTTCAATGGGAACTTCCTGGAAATTTTGGGAAAAGCGGGATTTTTTAAGAAAATGATTAGGAGCATGAATGAATTGTTTAAAGTAGTAAATGGTATTAGGGAATTTCGGGATTTTTTTTTTTTAATTGGTAAAAAAAACAACTTGAATGGTTGGTGTTGGAATTTTTCAAATCGGTCGAGAAATGTTGAAGAATGCTTTGGAGCATTCACACAAATGTATAAATTGTTTTAAGTAGATTTCACAGTGAAAACTTGACGTTTGCAAAATTTAACAATTTTTTTTTTTTTTTTTTTTTTTTTACAAATTTTACGGTAAATATAAAAACAGTACCACCGTTTTTTGTTTTTTAGCATTATTTACATGTGAATAACATAAATACAGTATTATTATACAGCATTATTCACATGTGAATAATATAGTCTATTATACAGCATTATTCACATGTGAATAATATAAGTACAGTTTATTATACAGCATTATTCACATGTGAATAATATAAGTACAGTTTATTATACAGCATTATTCACATGTGAATAATATAAATACAGTTTATTATACAGCATTATTCACATGTGAATAATATAAATACAGTCTATTATACAGCATTATTCACATATGAATAATATAAATACAGTCTATTATACAGCATTTTTCATATGTGAATAATATACATACAGTATTATACAGCATTATTCACACGTGAATAACATAAATACAGTCTATTATACAGCATTATTCACATGTGAACATAGTCTATTACACAGCATTATTCAAATTTAAATATAGTTATACAGCATTATTCACATGTGAATAATATAAATGCAGTCTATTATACAGCATTATTCACATGTGAATAATATAAATACAGTCTATTATACAGCATTTTTCACATGTGAATAATATAAATACAGTCTATTATACAGCATTATTCACATGTGAATAATATAAATACAGTTTATTATACAGCATTATTCACATGTGAATAATATAAATACAGTTTATTAAACAGCATTATTCACATGTGAATAATATAAATACAGTCTATTATACAGCATTATTCACATGTGAATAATATAAATACAGTTTATTATACAGCATTATTCACATGTGAATAATATAAATACAGTCTATTATACAGCATTATTCACATGTGAATAATATAAATACAGTTTATTATACAGCATTATTCACATGTGAATAATATAAATAGTTTATTAAACAGCATTATTCACATGTGAATAATATAAATACAGTCTATTATACAGCATTATTCACATGTGAATGACATAAATACAGTATTATACAGCATTATTCACATGTGAATAACATAAACACAGTCTATTATACAGCATTATTCACATGTGAATAACATAAATACAGTCTATTATACGGTAAATATAAAAACAGTACCACCGTTTTTTGTTTTTTACGAAAAAAAAGCCAGAATTTTACTGTTTAAATTGACATTGTTTTTTTACAACATTATATTGGGGAAGTCTGGGCTTCTCTGCTTAGGCTGCTGCCCCCGCGACCCGACCTCGGATAAGCGGCAGAAAATGGATGGATGGATATTAAAATTTTTTATTTTTAGCTGCTGGTTTTTCTGCCGTAAAAACAAATGTAGCGTCTTTCCATTTACACTAATACCCCGTTAAAAACTACAACCGTAGATTTTATAGATAAAATAGAATAGAATAGAAAGTACTTTATTGATCGCTGGGGGAAATTCAGCACCACAGTTCGCTCACAATAGACAATAAACACTTAGGTATTTTTTTACATGTGAATAATATAAATACAGTCTATTATACAGCATTATTCACATGTGAATAATATAAATACAGTCTATTATACAGCATTATTCACATGTGAATAATATAAAAACAGTCTATTATACAGCATTATTCACATGTGAATAACATAAATACAGTCTATTATACAGCATTATTCACATGTGAATAATATAAAAACAGTCTATTATACAGCATTATTCACATGTGAATAATATAAATACAGTCTATTATACAGCATTATTCACATGTGAATTATATATACACAGTCTATTATACAGCATTATTCACATGTGAATAATATAAATAGAGTCTATTATACAGCATTTTTCACATGTGAATAATATACAGTCTATTATACAGCATTATTCACACGTGAATAACAAATACAGTCTATTATACAGCCTTATTCACATGTGAATAATATAAATACAGTCTATTATACAGCATTATTCACATGTGAATAATATAAATACAGTCTATTATACAGCATTATTCACATGTGAATAATATAAATACAGTCTATTATACAGCATTATTCACATGTGAATAACATAAATACAGTATTATACAGCATTATTCACATGTGAATAATATAGTCTATTATACAGCATTATTCACACGTGAATAACATAAATACAGTCTATTATACAGCATTATTCGCATGTGAACATAGTCTATTATACAGCATTATTCACATTTAAATAATTTAAATATAGTCTATTATACAGCATTATTCACATGTGAATAACATAAATACAGTCTATTATACAGCATTATTCACATGTAAATAATATAAATACAGTCTATTACACAGCATTATTCACATGTAAATAATATAAATACAGTCTATTATACAGCATTATTCACATGTGAATAATATAAATACAGTCTATTATACAGCATTATTCACATGTGAATAATATAAATACAGTCTATTATACAGCATTATTCACATGTGAATAACATAAATACATTTTACATTTACAGTACATGTACAGTCAAAAGGAACATATACATTATACAGTCTGATGGCTGTCGGTATGAAGGACTTCCTGTGATCGTTCCGTGTTGCATTTTGGGAATGTGGAAAAACGTAACATTTATTGTCATTTTGATTAATTTGACGGGTAGTTTGCTGTAAAACGAAGTATATTTATTCAGACAAAAACACATTTGGAAAGTATGATAATAAATTAATATTTGTTGCAATATTGGATACTATTAAAGTTGAAAAGGTATGCAACTTCAAGCAGTATTTTTTTTTTGGTCAAAATGAAAAAAATTAGAAGATATTTATTGACACACGTCATTTCCAGGTGTTTGCGGGCCAGATGTGGCCCGCAACAACAACACAATTCAATGCAGTAATTAAATGTTTATTGAAGGCGTTTGATAATTAGTTCATTGATCACTTATTAATTGAAGGCAATTTGTCTTTGAAACGTGAAAATAAAATGATAACAATTTTAAAAATGTTTGACCCCGACGTGATTTGAACACGCAACCTTCTGATCTGGAGTCAGACGCGCTACCGTTGCGCCACGAGGTCCTGTTAAATGCAGGCCACATTTTAATTATATAAAGACGCAGTTATGAACAGTCTTTCTGACATAGTTCTTTGTTGTAATCCCTACCTTCATTTTGTTGGATATAAATCGTCGCAAAATTAAAGAAAAAATAATTTTTATCGTTTTCAAACGCACAAGTCTCCGGTCGGTGGTCACGTGACTCCACCCCCGCCAGCCACTAGGTGACGCCCTTACACCGCCGTCGGAATGATATTTACCCCGGAAGTGTCACCGTCGGCACTCAGACGAAGTCGTGTTTTATAAAATGGTCAAAAACTTACAGAATATATGTATTTACGACGCAGTTTGTCACCACGGCCGTGTCCAGGTCGCGATAGTTCGGATTTATGCCGGTAACTGAAGCTAAACACCGTGTATGTGTAAATGTGACGTCATCAATCAGCATGGGCGGTAAGTACACGCTACACGACATTAATACGTTTTCCCCCACTCCCACTCGACAAAATATGTGTACATTTTCGTCATTTTGTGAATTTCTCGCCTCCTTTTTTATTTATTTATTTTTTTTATAAATCTTTATAAATTGCAACATTATTTATTGGACCAAAAATACAAAAACAAATCTGTCTGGAGCCACAAACAATTAAAAGCCATATTACATACAGATAGTGTGTCATGAGATATACATTGAATTAATATGACTTAAAGGAAACTAAATGACCTCAAATATAGCTACAAATGAGGCATAATGATGCAATATGTACATATAGCTAGCCTAAATAGCATGTTAGCATCGATTAGCTCGCAGTCATGCAGTGACCAAATATGTCTGATTAGCACTCCACACAAGTCAATAACATCAACAAAACTCACCTTTGTGGATTCGTGCACAACGTTAAAAGTTTGGTGGACAACATGAGACAGAAAAAGAAGTGGCATAAAACACGTCCTAGAAAGTCGCAGAAAGTTATACATGTAAACAAACTAAGGTGAGTTCAAGGGCTGCCAAAATTAGTAGGACAAAACGGCGCTCGCCAAATACTCGAATCAGTGAAGCATGTTTAATATAAACAGTGTGCTTTATAACAATTAGGGAGGTTTGTGTCATGTTTGTCCTCCTACAGAAACCATATTAAAACAGAAAATATATTTTTTTCCCTTCAACTTTTTCCATTTTTCATACATTTTTGAAAAAGCTCCAGAGAGCCACTAGGGCGGGTTGCCGACCCCTGCCATAGGCCATACTTGCCAACCTTGAGACCTCCGATTTCGGGAGGTGGGTTGTGGGGGCGTGGTCGGGGGTGGGGTGAGGCGTGGTTGGGGGCGTGGTTAAGAGGGGAGGAGTATATTGACTGACAGCTAGAATTCACCAAGTCAAGTATTTCATACATACATATATATATATAATCTACATCCTGAAAATATGCAAACAAAACTGTGTTTAGATAATTGATACTTCAAACTTGCATAAATAAATCTTAAGGAATATAGCATAACTTGACTTCTGAGAGCTTCAAAATGTAATGAATCAAATGCTAAAGTTGTTGATAAACAAGCAATTATTTTAATAATTAAATATGGTCATTTTAAATGAATTATTATGATAATTTAAAATTTATTATTTCAAATATGTTTATTTTAATGTATAATTCTATGGCTGGATGTAATAAGGAGTCAGAAAAAATACAAATAAAAATACAATTAATTTTGATGTTTTTAGCAAAATATAGTGAATTTAAAAAAAAAAAAATTTAAATTAATAAATATATTTATTTTTAGGTAAAAACTGACAGTTGACAGGTAGAAAACAAAGATGCTAAACAGACAGTTGACAGGTAGAAAACAAAGATGCTAAACTGACAGTTGACGGGTAGAAAACAAAGATGCTAAACTGACAGTTGGCGGGTAGAAAACAAAGATGCTAAACTGACAGTTGACGGGTAGAAAACAAAGATGCTAAACTGACAGTTGACAGGTAGAAAACAAAGATGCTAAACTGACAGTTGACGGGTAGAAAACAAAGATGCTAAACTGACAGTTGACGGGTAGAAAACAAAGATGCTAAACTGACAGTTGACGGGTAGAAAACAAAGATGCTAAACTGACAGTTGACAGGTAGAAAACAAAGATGCTAAACTGGCAGTTGACAGGTAGAAAACAAGGATGCTAAACTGACAGTTGGCAGGTAGAAAACAAAGATGTTAAACTGACAGTTGACAGGTAGAAAACAAAGATGCTAAACTGGCAGTTGACAGGTAGAAAACAAAGATGCTAAACTGACAGTTGACAGGTAGAAAACAAAGATGCTAAACTGACAGTTGACAGGTAGAAAACAAAGATGCTAAACTGGCAGTTGACAGGTAGAAAACAAAGATGCTAAACTGACAGTTGACAGGTAGAAAACAAAGATGCTAAACTGACAGTTGACAGGTAGAAAACAAAGATGCTAAACTGGCAGTTGACAGGTAGAAAACAAAGATGCTAAACTGACAGTTGACGGGTAGAAAACAAAGATGCTAAACTGGCAGTTGACAGGTAGAAAACGAAGATGCTAAACTGACAGTTGACGGGTAGAAAACAAAGATGCTAAACTGGCAGTTGGCGGGTAGAAAACAAAGATGCTAAACTGACAGTTGGCAGGTAGAAAACAAAGATGCTAAACTGACAGTTAGCGGGTAAAAAATAAAGATGCTAAACTGACAGTTGACGGGTAGAAAACAAAGATGCTAAACTGACAGTTGACGGGTGAAAACAAAGATGCTAAACTGACAGTTGACAGGTAGAAAACAAAGATGCTAAACTGACAGTTGAGGGGTAGAAAACAAAGATGCTAAACTGACAGATGACAGGTAGAAAACAAAGATGCTAAACTGACGGTTGACAGGTAGAAAACAAAAATGCTAAACTGGCAGTTGACAGGTAGAAAATAAAGATGCTAAACTGACAGTTGACAGGTAGAAAACAAAGATCCTAAACTGACAGTTGACAGGTATAAAACAAAGATGCTAAACTGACAGTTGACAGGTAGAAAACAAGGATGCTAAATTGACAGTTGACAGGTAGA
>NC_084584.2:6495000-6505000 GCF_033978685.3 Nerophis lumbriciformis | reverse complement strand
ACACTTTCAGTCATATTTCGGTACTTGATGCATGCTAACGTTAATATGCTAGCATTTAAAACTAATTTTTCCGCGATCTAATATTTGGTACTTGATGCATGTTACATTACAGTTAGCATTTTAGCAAGCTAGCATTAGTATGCTAGCTTTTTTTATGATAATTTTGCAGATATACATCTCAGTGTCAAATATTTTGTTTCTTGATTAATGATACTTGTTAGCATGCTAAAGTTAGTTTGCTTTATTTTTTATTTTATTTAATTTTTTTCAAGCTAATTTTTAATATATCGGTACTTGATGCATGCTAACGTTAATATGCTAGCATTTAAAACAAATTTTTCCACGATATAATTTTTGGTAATTGATGCATGTTACATTACAGTTAGCATTTTAGCAAGCTAGCATTAGTATGCTAGCTTTTTTATAATAATTTTGCAGATATACATCTCACCATCAAATATTTTGTTACTTGATGAATGATACCTGTTAGCATGCTAATGTTAGTTAGCTTTTATTTTTTAATTTTTAATTTATTTTTCAAGCTAATTTTTTATATTTCGGTACTTGATACAACGTTAATATGCTAGCGTTTAAAGCAAATATTTTTTCTTTAAAACTGTTATTGCTCAAAAAAAAAAAAAGACCTAAAATCAATGTTGTAAATGAAATTATTGACATATTTAAGCCACCAATTACTTCACATCAAATATTTCACTTTGGAATATTTTTTTGGGGTGAAATATTGCATATTTTGCGTTTTTGCCCCCAAAATTTTTATATCACAAAAACAGCATATAATAAACAAACAAAAAATAATAATAAACACTTATAATCAACAGATATATCCAAAGTTGAATCAGAGATTTAAGCGTTAAAAGTAAGCAAATTTAAAATAATATTTGACTTATTTTTAACAATCTTCTGAGTTTTTTTAATCCCCTAATTTAAAATAAAAAATTAAAATAAATTGTCATTATTAAAAAAAATAAAAAAAAGAATCAAAATCAATGTTATGAATTATTGACATATTTAAGGCTCTAATTACTTTACATCAAATATTTCTCTTTGGAATATTTTTTTGGGGTGAAATATTGCATATTTTGTGTTTTTGCCCCAAAAAAAACCAACATTTTTATATCACAAAAACAGCATATAATAAACAAACAAAAAATTATAATAAACACTTATAATCAACAGATATATCTAAAGTTGATTAAGAGATTTAAGCGTTAAAAGTAAGCAAATTTAAAATAATATTTGACTTATTTTTAACAATCTTATGAGTTTTTTGAATCCCCTGATTTAAAATAAAAATAAATTGTCATTATTAAAATAAAATAAAAAAAGAACCAAAATCAATGTTGTTATGAATTATTGACATATTTAAGGCTCTAATTACTTTACATCAAATATTTCACTTTGGAATATTTTTTTGGGGTGAAATATTGCATATTTTTTGTTTTTTGCAATAAAAAAAACAACTGAATTTTCTTTAACAAAAAAAAAACCTTTAAATCGACATATTTAAGTGTTAGGAAAAAAAAACATTCTCACTTATTTATTTTTTTAAATTTTTCTTTAAAACTGTTATTGCTCAAAAAATAATAATGACTTAAAATCAATGTTATGAATTATTGACATATTTAAGCCTCCAATTACTTCACATCAAATATTTCCCTTTGGAATATTTTTTTGGGGGAAATATTACATACTACATTTTTATGTCACAAAAACAGCGTAGAATAAACAAACAAAAAAAATAATAAACACTTATAATCAACAGATATATCTGAAGTTGATTCAGAGATTTAAGCGTTAAAAGTAAGCACATTTAAAATAATATGACTTATTTTTAACACTTTTATGAGTTTTTAAGTAATTATTAAAAAAAAAAAAAAAGAGTCAAAATCAATGTTGTTATGAATTATTGACATATTTGAGGCTCCAATTAATTCACATCAAATATTTCACTTTGGAATATTTTTGGGGGTGAAATATTGCATATTTTGTGTTTTTTCAATAAAAAAAACAACTGGATTTTCTTTAACAAAAACGGCATAAAACATTAAAAAATTACTTTAAATCGACAGATGGATTTAAGTGTTAGGAAAAAAACATTATCACTTTAAAAAAAAATTTTTTTTTCTTAAACTGTTATTGCTCAAAAAATAATAATCAAAATCAATGTTGTTATGAATTATTGATCTATTTAAGGCTCCAATTACTTCACATCAAATATTCCACTTTTATGGGGAAAATATTGCATATTTTGTGTGTTTATAATTTAAAAAAAACTGTGTTTTCTTTAACAAAAACGGCATCTAACATAACAATAATAACTTTAAATCGACAGATAGTTGATCTTGAGATTTAAGTGTTGGATAACTGCATTTTTACAATAACATTTTGGCAACTTAGCTGCTTTTTTTTTTTTTTACCATAAAAACAGCAGTACTGTTTTTCCATTTACAGTAATATACACTAAATTTTAAGGTTCAATTATTAAAACTTACCAATTTTTATGATAGTTGGATTTTATTAATTTTTTTTTACACCATGACTAGGGAAGGTTGTTTGCATTGGGTCATATAAGTGAATGCTGTGCATACTTCAAGGTCATTGACCTGAATTATTCATGTTGTCCACTAGAAGGCGACATATTATCAGCATCAACATTGTCAGAATCTTAATCTTTTACTGTAAAATTTACACTGTTTTTTTTAACTGTAAATAAAAAAACTGCATGTTTACAGTAAAATGTTGGCAACTGAGCTACTTTTTTTTTTTTTTTTACCATAAAAACAGCAGTACTGTTTTTCCATTTCCAGGTAATATACACAACATTTTAAGGTGCAATTATTGCAACTTACCAAATTTTTGGATTTTTTTTGTTTTTGCACCATGACTAGGGAATGTTGTTTGCATTGGGTCATATAAGTGCATACTTTGACGTCATTGACCTGAAATATGCATGTTGTCCACTAGAAGGCGACATATTAGCAGTATCAAAATTGTCAAAATCTTAGAATTTTTCTGTAAAATTTACATTTCCTTTTTTTTTTTTACTGTAAATAAATATTTTGGGTTAGGGTTACCATAAAAACAGCAGTACTGTTTTTTCATTTACAGTAATATACGCTAAATTCTAAGGTGAAATTATTGCAACTTACCAATTTTTATGATAGTTGGATTTTATTTGTTTTTTTTTTGCACCATGACTAGGGAAGGTTGTTTGCATTGGGTCATATAAGTGAATGATGTGCATACTTCAAGGTCATTGACCTGAATTATTCATGTTGTCCACTAAAAGGCGACATATTAGCAGTTTCAAAATTATCAAAATCTTAGTCTTTTACTGTAAAATTTACATTGTCTTTGTTTACTGTAAATAAATAAAAACTGCATGTTTACAGTAAAATGTTGGCAACTGAGCTACCTTTTTTTAATGCCATAAAAACAGCAGTACTGTTTTTCCATTTACAGTAATATACACTAAATTTGAAGGTGCAATTATTGCAACTTACCAATTTTGATGATAGTTTGATTGTTTGTTTTTTTTGCACCATGACTAGGGAAGGTTGTTTGCATTGGGTCATATAAGTGTATGCTTTGCATACTTTGAGGTCATTGACCTGAATTATTCATGTTGTCCACTAGAAGGCGACACATTATCAGCATCAAAATTGTCAAAATCTTCGAATTTTTCTGTAAAATTTACATTTCTTTTTTTTTTTTACTGTAAATAAATATTTTGGGTTAGGGTTACCATAAAAACAGCAGTACTGTTTTTCCCATTTACAGTAATATACACGAAATTCTAAGGTGAAATTATTGCAACTTACCAATTTTTATGATAGTTGGATTTTATTTGTATTTTTTTTTGCACCATGACTAGGGAAGGTTGTTTGCATTGGGTCATATAAGTGAATGCTGTACATACTTCAAGGTCATTGACCTGAATTATTCATGTTGTCCACTAGAAGGCGACATATTAGCAGTATCAAAATGGTCAAAATCTTCGAATTTTTCTGTAAAATTTACATTTGTTTACTGTAAATAAACATTTTGGGTTAGGGTTACCATAAAAACAGCAGTACTGTTTTTCCATTTCGAGTAATATACACAAAATTTTAAAGTGGAATTATTGCAACTAACCATTTTTTTTTTTTTACATTTTTGTTTAAAAAAAAAAATCTAATAAAATGCATTAAAAAAATGTGTAATAATAGTTTTCACCTTTAAAAGCGGCCCTCTGGGGCCAAACATAACTGCGATGTGGCCCTCAGTGAAAACGACTTTGACACCTCTGATCGAGAGATTTAAGCTTTGAACAAACAAACAAAAAATTTACTTATGTTTAACATTTTTATGACCTGACCTGGGACCAAACTTGGGGAAAATAAATATATTGTATTGGTTTTGCCAATGAAAAATATCAAAATGTTTGGTCTTTCAGTGTGTGGCCCTCAGTGGAAAAAGTTTGGACACCCCTTCCACACCAAACTCATCCCTGGTGGCACCGGTTAGAACAGTTAGTCCAAACCATGGTCGGGTGGATTAGGAGCTGCGTGACGCTCCTCTTCAGGACGAGCGAAGCGGTTGCGTAACGCGGCTCGTGACGCGGGCGAGGGAGCCGCTTGATCACGCGGGGACGGGTCGTCTTCTCCGCCGCGTCACTTTCCCCTCGCTCCCGCGGCGTCTCTCGGCTCGCTGGGTTATTTAAAGACACAAATTATTTCAGGATGGGCTGCTGGACCCTTGGGCCATAGTAGGAACACATTACAGTAAGGATTGTGTAACGCTCCCTTCCAATATGCGTTTCGTGTTTTCTTATGAGGTCAGTGAATGCACCGCGGAGGCTATGGAATCATACCAGGACGTATGATTAGTCGCGTTTACACGGCCTCCGAGCCTGGATGGGATCTGGATTAAAGGGTTTGATGACCGTTGAACAGTCCTTTTAACTCTGTGATTCTTAAACTTTTTTGGCCACCGAGTACCGAAAAAAAAAAAACTGGCTCTCCAAGTGCCACCGTAGTGACCAACAGTTATACAGTAACGTAGTAGGCCTAAGTATTCATTAAAAGCAGGGATTGATTGAAACTTTTATTAGTAGATTGCACAGTTCAGTACATATTCCGTACAATTGACCACTAAATGGTAACACCCCAATAAGGGAAAATGTTTTATTTAACAAATATATTAAGTAGGGGACGTAAAAAAATCCATCCATCCATCTTCCTCCGCTTATCCGAGGTCGGGTCGCGGGGGCAGCAGCCTAAGCAGGGAAGCCCAGACTTCCCTCTCCCCAGCCACTTCGTCCAGCTCTTCCCGGGGGATCCCAAGGCGTTCCCAGGCCAGCCGGGAGACATATACAGTATATATATATATATATATATATATATATATATATATATATATATATATATATATATATATATATATATATATATATATATATATATGTATATATATATCAGTGACGTGCAGTCACTAGAGGCAGGTGAGGCGGGGCCTCACCTGCCATCATGGAAAGAAAAAAAATGTAAAAAGAAAAAAAAATAATTAAATTGTTATATGTATGCAGTGATTATACTATAAAGTTATTTTCCATTTAACTTCACCAGTTTTAGATTATTTTTATTCAAAATCGCTGAATTTTCACATTTACCGTTCAAATACTGAGAAGAGACGGTGCGGTGAACAGCAGCCAGTTGAGGCACGTCACTCAGTGCCTCAACATGGATTGCGCAATGACTCGGCTAACTGCTGGCCTGCTGTGCAGTGAGACCGTATTGCTATATGAATTATATTATACATTTCCATAGTTTAGTTAGCTGAGGTATATAATGTACAGTGTATTTTGTCAACAACTGTATGTGTGTAAAGTATTTCTTGTGCTGAGCGATCATAAAACGGCTGCAAAAGACGCACTGGCTGAGGCTCGCCTCCTGCACCCCCGCCGTGGAATTGTTATATCAACTAAAGCGCACACTTAAACTTTCCACGTGCAAGATTGAATCTATTTTAAAAAATTATTTCATAAGAAGCCAAAAAGTGCAAAAACAATAATGTTGGTGTTGGAGGAGTTGTGAATGACTGCAGGGACACAACATTAGATACACCTGCAGACTGCAGGTGTACCTAATTCACAACTCCTCCAACACGAACATGATTGTTTTTGCACTTTTTGGCTTCTTATTAAATAACTTTTGTAACCTATTTTTATGGGCTTTCCTCTTTGTGATGTTAAGTTCCTGTTATGCGCTGTTATACAGTATATGCCTTGAGCTCTTATTTTGAAGGCGCTAAGAGCGGAAGTGATGTCAAGTTGCGGAGGTTTTTGAAAGAAGGTAAATAAAGTGGTCCTCGTGTAAACTGGAGCCTCCATGTTTGTTATTTTGTAGTTTCATACAGTATAGGCGACATTTATAAACCCTCGGTTACACTTTTTTTAAATAGATTCAATCTTGCACGTGGAAAGTTGAAGTGAGGGCTTTAGTTGCGGCGCATGGACTTAATTTCTAAGTAAAGGTAAGACCATAATAATGTTTTTTTTATTAAATGTGCTTTTTTGTGTGCTACAGTTTGTATGTGTAAAGTTAAAGTTAAGTTAAAGTAGCAATGATTGTCACACACACACTAGGTGTAATGAAATTTGTCCTCTGCATTTGACCCATCCCCTTGATCACCCCCTGGGAGGTGAGGGGAGCAGTGGGCAGCAGCGGCGCCGCGCCTGGGAATCATTTTTGGTGATTTAACCCCCAATTCCAACCCTTGATGCTGAGTGCCAAGCAGGGAAGAATGCTGGTATGAGCTTTTAAACATAACCCGTTAACTGCTGCCAATCAAATGGTGAATAAGATACTCTTTAGGGTTCATATGTTTGTAAATCTGACTGTGATGAAGTCAGTGCCTCACCAGCCATCAACCTCACCGTATGTCACTGATATATATATATATATATATATATATATATATATATATATATACACACACATATGTATATTTATGTATATATATATATATTCATATATATATATATATATATATACTGTGTATATATATATATATATATATATATATATATATATATATTCATATATATATATATATATACTGTGTATATATATATATATATATATATATTATGTGTATGCATACTTACATAATGTGTGCATGTATGTGTTTAGTTTTTGTGTGTGTGTATATATATATATATATATATATATATATATATATATATATATATATATATATACACAAATATATTTATACACATATATATATTTATATTTTTGTGTGTGTGTATTTATATATGTATATATATATATATATACACACACACAAATATATTTATACACATATATATATTTAATATATGTATATATACACACACATATGTATATTTATGTATATATATACATATATATCTATATATATATATATATATATATATATATATATATATATATATGTATGTATATGTATACTTACATAATGTGTGCATGTATGTGTTTAGCTTTTGTATATATATATATATATATATTAAAAACTTCATACATTTTTAAGGGAAATTACATCTATGTATTTTTGTCATAGAAACATTTTTTTTTTTTTAAGTAAAATCACATATCGGGTCGGTATCGCCGATACCAGCCTGAATTGTCACTCGGTATCGGATGGGGGGGGGGGGGGGGGGACCAGTGTATCGCACATCTCTAGCGTTTTCCATCAGGAAGTGACGTCACTAAACCGAAAGTGAACACCCAATTTGCAGGCATTTATAAAAAATAAAAAAAAACATTTACAAACTAAAATGGAAGAAGATAACATATTTAAACTCTGAAATAAAAATTAAGCCAGAACAATATTGAATTTTTCTTCTTTCAAGAAATTATATTGTGATTTTTGTTGTTGTTGTTGTTATTTAAAACTTAGTTAAAAGATGGTTATTGTGTTAAAGTACTTTTTGAGCACATTCAACAGTAGTTAAAAAATCTAAATCTATTTTATATTTGATTACACTCCCTTACACAAACGCTGAATAGTTGTGGAGTAGCAAAGTGCAACATGATGATGTTGTAAGAAGATTAAACATTTGGCTGCAATCATGTCAAAACATGACCAAAGTTGTTCATCCTCTAATCCGCCGCTTCCGGTCGTGGTCTCCGAGCGGCGAGTCACGGGGATGATGGGATTTTTGGGGAAGGTGAGCGTGGGCGTGGATCAGCTGCTGCGATGATGCTGAGCATCATGTGTACTCCAGCCACACAAATGACAACAAACTGTCTATGACGTCATTGCTTGTGCTACTGACGGCCACCAGGGGGCTCTCTTATTGCTGTCATAGTTTTCATGTTCCAAACCAATACAATATATAGATTGTTTTTAACCTTTAGGGCTCTCCTCGAGTTTGACCTGGAAGGATCTTTGTCATAAAAATGTTAAAAACAAGTCATATATTATTTTTGGGATTTTCTTTAATTCAAGGCCTAAGTCTCTAGATCAATGTGAGCTTTTGTTTTTGTTTGATTTATTATGTACTTATTTTGAAGGTGAATATTTTCAAAAAGGGCAATATATCATTACATTGATTTTAATTTATTATTCTTTTTTGAGCAATAACAGTTTAAAAAACTAAATTCTTAATAATCAAAAACGGCCCCCACTCATAAACTTTCAACTCTTACATCTTGAGATCAATTTCGGATCTGTCAATTTATTTATTTTTTTGCCCTTTTTGTCAAAGAAAACTTTGTTTTTTTATGGCAAACACATAAAAATATGTAATATTTGTACCCAAAAATATTTCAATTTAAGTGTTTATTATTTTTCTCTTTTTGTTATATTTTTCTCCTTTTTGGGGCCTTTTTGTAAACTAAAACTTATTTTTTTATGGAAAAATACGCAATATTTTCCCCCAAAATATTTCAATTTAAGTGTTTATTATTTTTATGTTTTTGTTATGTTTTTCTCTTTTTGGGGGGCCTTTTTGTCAAAGAAAACTTTGTTTTTTTATGGCAAACACACAAAAATATGCAATATTTTCACCAAAAAATATTTCAATTTAAGTGTTTATTTTTTATTTTTTAAGCTTAAATCTATGAACCCACTTCCGATCAATTCGTCAATTGTAAGTTTTTATTATTTTTTTATTTATTTTATGCCGTTTTTGCTATAGAAAACGTTTTTTTATGGCAAACACAAAATATGCAATATTTCCCCCAAAAAATATTCCTAAGTGGAATATTTGATGTGAATTAAATTGGAGACTTAAATTTGTCAATAATTCATAACGTCATTGATTTTGATTCATTATTAGTTTTAAACAAATCCCATTAAAATTCTTGGGGATAAAAAAAAGTGCCCCATTTTTTTATGTTTTTATTTTTTATTTTTAATCTTTTAAGCTTAAATCTATGAAACCACTTCAAATAAATCCGTCAATTGTAAGTTTTTATTATTTTGTATTTATTTTATGCCGTTTTTGATATAGAAAACTTAATTTTTACGGCAAACACAAAATATGCATTATTTTGTCGTTTTTTTTTAATAGTATTTATAGAATGTGTTTTAAAAAATGAGCTGTGGGCTGCAAATGGACCCCGGGCTACACTTTGGACACGCCTTTCAAAAATAATTTTAATTTGCAGTTATTAGCGTTTTCGTTGTTCTTTTATCATGTTTTTATGTTATTTTTTTATTATTAATTTTATTATTTTTTGTTTTTCCATCCATCCATTTTCTACCGCTTGTCGCGGGGGATGCCGGAGCCTATCTCAGCTGCATTTGGGCGGAAGGCAGCGTACACCCTGGACAAGTCGCCACCTCATCACAGGGCCACAATGCAAAATAACTAAGAAATTGTAAAATAAAGAAAACGTTGCAAAATAACAAGCAAAATATTGCAAAATAAAGAAAAAGTTGCAAAATGAGAAAAATGTTGCAAAATGAAGAAAACGTTGCAAAATAACAAGGACAATGTTGCAAAATGACA
>NC_084584.2:6485000-6490000 GCF_033978685.3 Nerophis lumbriciformis | reverse complement strand
CTGTCAGTAACTACAGTCGGTCGCTACATCTGTAAGTGCAAGTTAAAACTCTACAATGCAAAGCCACAGCCATTTATCAACAACACCCAGAAACACCGCCGGCTTCACTGGGCCCCGAGCTCATCTAAGATGGACTGATGCAAAGTGTAAAAGTGTTCTGTGGTCTGACGAGTCCACATTTCAAATTGTTTTTGGAAACTGTGGACCAAAGAGGAAAAGAACCATCCGGATTGTTCTAGGCGCAAAGTGTAAAAGGCAGCATGTGTGATGGTATGGGGGTGTATTAGTGCCCAAGACATGGGTAACTTACACATCTGTGAAGGCGCCATTAATGCTGAAAGGTACATACAGGTTTTGGAGCAACATATGTTGCCATCCAAGCAACGTTATCATGGACGCCCCTGCTTATTTCAGCAAAACGATGCCAAGCCACGTGTTACAACAGCGTGGCTTCATAGTAAAAGAGTGCAATATGAAGGCTAAAATATGAGAAGGGAGACTGTTGAACAACTTAAGCTGTACATCAAGCAAGAATGGGAAATAATTCCACTTCGAAAATGTGTCCCCTCGGTTCCCAAACCTTTACTGAGTGTTGTTAAAAGGAAAGGCCATGTAACACAGTTGTAAAAATGCCCCTGTGACAACTTTTTTGCAATGTGTTGCTGTAACAATTGAAAAATAAAACAAAATTATATAATATAGGGGAAAATATATGTTGTAACCTATTTTTATGGACTCGCCTCTTTGTGATGTTAAGTTCCTGTTATAAGCTGTCATGTAGTACATGCCTTGAGCTCTTATTTTGAAGGCACAAAGAGTGGTAAAAATGCCCCTGTGACAACTTTTTTGCAATGTGTTGCTGCCATTAAATTCTAAGTTAATGATTATTTGCAAAAAAAATGTTAGTTTCTCAGTGTGAACATTAAAATATCTTGTCTTTGCAGACTATTTAATTGAATAATAATAATAATAAGTTGAAAAGGATTTGCAAATCATTGTATTCTCTTTTTATTTACCATTTACACAACGTGACAATTTCACTGCTTTTTGGGGTTTGTAAGTAATATAAAAATGTATCAGAGATATTTATCTATTTTATAGAGACATGTAGTTAGTCATATACGGAGCCCCTAAAAGGACATGGGGGAAATTTTATTTTTTATAATTTTTTTTTTTTTTTTTAGACATTGTATCTCGTGCGCACGAGAAACTTTTTATAAAGTTATAAAAAAAAAAAGTTTAATTTTTAATTTTAATTTTATTTTTATTTTTTTAGACATGTATGTCGTGCGCACGAGAAACTTTTTATAAAGTTATAAAAAAAAATAAAAAATTAATTGTTAATTTTAATTTTTTTATTTTTTTTAGACATGTATCTCGTGCGCACGAGAAACTTTTTATAAAGTTATAAAAAAAAAATTTTTTTTTTTTTTTTTTTTTAGACATGTATCTCGTGCACACAAGATACATGTCTAAATAAATAAAAAAATAATAAAATAAAATTATAAATATATATATACATATTTTTTATTTAACTTTATAAAAAGTTCCTCGTGCGCACGAGAAACTTTTTATAAAGTTATAAAAAAAAATAATAATTTTAATTTTAATTTTTAAATTTTTTTTTAGACATGTATCTCGTGCGCACGAGAAACTTTTTATAAAGTTATAAAAAAATATATATATATTTTTAATTTTAATTTTTTTAATTTTTTTTAGACATGTATCTCGTGCGCACGAGAAACTTTTTATAAAGTTATAAAAAAAAATTTAAAAAATTAATAATTTGTAATTTTTTAAATTTTTTTAGACATGTATCTCGTGCGCACGAGAAACTTTTTATAAAGTTATAAAAAAATATATATATATATATTTTTAATTTTTTTTTTTTTAATTTTTTTTGGACATGTATCTCGTGCGCACGAGAAACTTTGTATAAAGTTATAAAAAAAAAACAATTTTTTTTTTTTTTAGACATGTATCTCGTGCACACGAGATACATGTCTAAATAAAAAAAAAACAAATAGAATAAAATTATAAATATATATATATACATATTTTTTATATAACTATAAAAAGTTTCTCGTGCGCACGAGTTATTTAAAAAAAAAAAAAAATTTAATTTTAATTTTTTAATTTTTTTTAGACATGTATCTTGTGCGCACGAGAAACTTTTTATAAAGTTATAAAAAAAATATATATATATATATTTTTTTTATTTATTTTTTTTAGACATGTATCTCGTGCGCACGAGAAACTTTTTATAAAGTTATAAAAAAAATTTAAAAAATTAATAATTTTTAATTTAAAAAAATTTTTTAGACATGTATCTCGTGCGCACGAGAAACTTTTTATAAAGTTATAAAAAAAATGTTTTTTATTTTTTTTATTTTTAGACATGCACATGAGATACGTGTCTAAATAAAAAAATAAAAAATAAAAAATTATAAATATATATATACATATTTTTTATATAACTTTATAAAAAGTTTCTCGTGGGCACGAGAAACTTTTTATAAAGTTATAAAAAAAAAAATTTTTTTTTTATATTTTTGTATTTTTTTTTAGACATGTATCTTGTGCGCACGAGGAACTTTTTATAAAGTTATAAAAAAAAAGTTAGTTATTTAAAAAAATATTTTTTTTAGACATGTATCTCGTGTGCACGAGATACATGTCTAAATAAAAAAACAAATAAAATACAATTATAAATATATATATATATATATATATATATATATTTTTTTTTTTTATATAACTTTATAAAAAGTTTCTTGTACGAGATACATGTCTTAAAAAAATAAATAAAAAAATAAATAATTATAAAAAAGAATGTTTCCCCCCATGTCCCTTTAGGGGCTCCGTAGTCATAAAACTGGCACCCAAAGTTATTTAAGAAAAAAAGTGTTGATTTGGATTCGAGAATCGATTCTGAATCGAATCGTTACCCCCACGAATCGAATCGAATCATGTGGTCCTTAAAGATTCACAGCCCTATTAAATATGCTCAGACAGTAATGTGTTTATAAGTTTAGGTTGGGTTATGTTGCTTCTTAATGGGGAAAGATCTTAATAACTCTTGTTTTCATCCATCCATCCATTTTTCTACCGCTTGTCCCTTTCTGGGTCACGGACGGGGGTACTGGAGCCTATCTCAGCTGTATTCGGGCGGAAGGCGGGGTAAACTCCATTGGGAGTTTTTACCCGACTACCATTTATGGTTACGTCCGTACGCAGAGGTCAAAGGTCCTTGGCGTGAACATTAAAACGTGTCGGGAGCGAACAGAAGTTGCTTGTGTGTCAAATCTCAGCAGGAGGCCAGCAGCTCAAGGGATTAAATCCAGCTGTGACAGATGTGCAGACATTTGGGAAGTCGTCAGTGTGTTGATGTCACAATCCATGCTATTTTACTACTTTTTATTCCCAGCAACACCCATGCTAGGCTAAGCTATATTAGTATGTAAGGGATCTCGATACCAATTCCCGGTACCTGGGAGCGGATGCCGGTCCTTAATGGTACCATTTTCCGGTACTTCCGTGTGTGTTGATGATAAATGGTAATTGTTTGATCATATTTAAAAATGAGCCGATTATGATAACTGTCCTGTCCAGTTGTTAGATCTTGTTGTATTATTACATTTAAGTCTCATTTGCAATGCAATTGCACTTCCATGTTGCGCCCTACAACGTGTTTATGCTGTAAGTATTGTGCGTATTACACACCGGCTATTTGATTGTAACATTCATCTTAGTTGTAGTTTTCATTACCAAATTTGTTCGTGTTGATATCGCCATGTAAAATTGCTAATGCTAATAGTAGCCTGTCTACGGCAAATCCAATGTAAAGTAGCCTCGAGCTAGCGTACTGCATTGCACTTCTAAAACATTAGATGGCAGTACTGCATAGGCTTTTTATGGTGTGTTGTTTTCTAGGAAGTAGCTTTTTCCAGGAAGCTGAATGTGTTATGTTGTGCCCCACAACGTGTTTATACTGTAAGTATTGTGCTTATTGCACACTGCCTGTTTTAGTGTAACATTCATCTTCGTTGTAATTTTCATTACCAAAATTGTTCGTGTTGATATCGCCATGTAAAATTGCTAATGCTAATAGTAATGTAAAGTAGCCTCGAGCTAGCGTACTGCATTGCACTTCTAAAACATTAGATGGCAGTACTGTATAGGCTTTTTATGGTGTGTTGTTTTCCAGGAAGTAGCTTTTGTCAGGAAGCTGAATGTGTTATGTTGTGCCCCACAACGTGTTTATACTGCAAGTATTGTGCTTATTGCACACCGCCTGTTTGAGTGTAACATTCATCTGAGTTGTAGTTTTCATTACCAAATTTGTTTGCGTTGATATTGCCATGTAAAATTGCTCATGCTAATGGTAGCCTGTCTATGGCAAATCCAATGTAAATTAGCATCAAGCTAACGTACTGCATTGCACTTCTAAAACATTAAATGGCAGTACTGCATAGGCTTTTTATGGTGTGTTGTTTTTTTTAGGATTAGCTTTTTCCAGCAAGCTGAAAATGTCATGTTGCGCCCTACAACGTGTTTATGCTGTAAGTATTGTACTTATTACACACCAGCTGTTTGATTGTAACATTCATCTTAGTTGTAGTTTTCATTACCAAATTTGTTCGTGTTGATATCGCCATGTAAAATTGCTCATGCTAATAGTAGCCTGTCTACGGCAAATTCAATGTAAATTAGCCTCGAGCTAACGTACTGCATTGCACTACTAAAACATGACGTGGCAGTACTGCATAGGCTTTTTTATGGTGTGTTGTTTTTTTAGGATTAGCTTTTGTCAGGAAGCTGAATGTTATGTTGTGCCCCACAAGGTGTTTATACTGTAAGTATTATACTTATTACACACCAGCTGTTTGATTGTAACACTTATCTTAGTTGTCGTTTTCAATGCCAAATTTGTTGGCGTTGAAATCGCCATGTAAAATTGCTCATGCTAATAGTAGCCTGTCTATGGCAAACCCAATGCA
>NC_084584.2:6472500-6480000 GCF_033978685.3 Nerophis lumbriciformis | reverse complement strand
GGAGGGACATGCAGGCCACCCCGTGGTGATTTGTGGTATTGCACCATCGACAGGTTCTATCCTTCTGTCCATTTTCTACTGCTTCCAATTACTGTAAGCCCTCTTTTATCGTGTTTAATTAGACTTAGACAAACTTTATTGATCCACAAGGGAAATTGTTCCAAAAAACAAAACAAAATCGCCAAAGACCGCACAGAGGGAATTGCAGGCTTGAATTTCCTTCCCCGCTCCTTCATCGTTGTGCCGGCACGGCATCCCCGGCGCTTTTTTCCGTAGTTCCTCGGGAATGTCCGGCCGTCATCCCCATAGCGCTGGCAAGGAGAGTGCAAACAGCTCCTCGCTGCTCAACTCATCAAAGCCAAACACAAAAAAAAGGCCCAAAAAGAAAAGTAACAAAAACACACAAAAACGCCCAAGAACCATAATTAGTGGTTTATGGAAAAGATACAAAAGAAGTCATATTGTATACAAAATAAAGTCATATTTTATACATAAGTCATATTTTATACATAATAAGTCATATTTTATACATAAGTCATATTTTATACAAAATAAGTCATATTTTATACAAAATAAGTAATTTTATGCATAAGTCATATTTTATACAAAATAAAGTCATATTTTATACATAAGTCATATTTTATACAAAATAAGTCATATTTTATACATAAGTCATATTTCATACATAAGTCATATTTTATACAAAATAAGTCATATTTTATACATAAGTCATATTTCATACATAAGTCACATTTTATATAAAGTAATATTTTATACATAAGTCATCTTCTATACAAAATAAGTCATATTTTATACATAAGTCATATTTTATACAAAATAAGTCATATTTTATACAAAATAAGTCGTATTGTATTCATAATAAGTCATATTTTATATAAAGTAATATTTTATACATAAGTCATATTTTATACAAAATAAGTCATATTCTATACAAAATAAGTCATATTTTATACATGTCATATTTTATACAAAATAAGTCATATTTTATACAAAATAAGTAATTTTATGCATAAGTCATATTTTATACAAAATAAGTCATATTTTATACATAAGTCATATTTCATACATAAGTCATATTTTATACAAAATAAGTCATATTTTATACAAAATAAGTCATATTTTATACAAAATAAGTAATTTTATGCATAAGTCATATTTTGTACAAAATAAGTCATATTTTATACATAAGTCATATTTCATACATAAGTCATATTTTATACAAAATAAGTCATATTTTATACAAAATAAGTCATATTTTATACATAAGTCATATTTTATACAAAATCATATTTTATACATAAGTCATATTTTATACAAAATCATATTTTATACATAAGTCATATTCTATACAAAATAAGTCATATTTTATACAAAATAAGTCATATTTTATACATAAGTCATATTTTATACAAAATCATATTTTATACATAAGTCATATTTTATACAAAATCATATTTTATACATAAGTCATATTCTATACAAAATAAGTCATATTTTATACAAAATAAGTCATATTTTATACATAAGTCATATTTTATACAAAATCATATTTTATACATAAGTCATATTCTATACAAAATAAGTCATATTTTATACAAAATAAGTCGTATTGTATTCATAATAAGTCATATTTTATATAGAGTAATATTTTATACATAAGTCATATTTTATACAAAATAAGTCATATTTATACAAAATAAGTCATATTCTATACAAAATAAGTCATATTTTATACATGTCATATTTTATACAAGATAAGTCATATTTTATACATAAGTCATATTTTATACAAAATAAGTAATTTTATGCATAAGTCATATTTTATACAAAATAAGTCATATTTTGTACATAAGTCATATTTTATACATAAGTCATATTTTGTACAAAATAAGTCATATTTATACATAAGTCACATTTTATACATGTCATATTTTATATAGAGTAATATTTTATACATAAGTCATATTTTATACAAAATAAGTCATATTTATACAAAATAAGTCATATTCTATACAAAATAAGTCATATTTTATACATGTCATATTTTATACAAATAAGTCATATTTTATATATAAGTCATATTTTATACAAAATAAGTAATTGTATGCATAAGTCCTATTTTATACAAAATAAGTCATATTTTGTACATAAATCATATTTTATACATAAGTCATATTTTATACAAAATAAGTCATATTTATAAATAAGTCACATTTTATACATAAGTCATATTTGATACATAAGTCATATTCTATACAAAATAAGTCATATTTTATACATAAGTCATATTTTATACATGTCATATTTTATACATAATAAGTCATATTTTATACAAAATAAGTCATATTTTATACATAAGTCATATTTTATAAAAAATAAGTAATATTTTATACAAAATAAGTCGTATTGTATTCATAATAAGTCATATTTTACATAAAGTAATATTTTATACATAAGTCATATTTTATACAAAATAAGTCATATTTTATACAAAATAAGTCATATTCTATACAAAATAAGTCATATTTTATGCATGTCATATTTTATACAAAATAAGTCATATTTTATACATAAGTCATATTTTATACAAAATAAGTAATTTTATGCATAAGTCATATTTTATACAAAATAAGTCATTTTATACATAAGTCATATTTTATACAAAATAAGTCATATTTTATACAAAATAAGTCATATTTTATACAAAATAAGTCATATGTTATGCATGTCATAATTTATACAAAATAAGTCATATTTTATACAAAATAAGTAATTTTATGCATAAGTCATATTTTATACAAAATAAGTCATATTTTGTACATAAGTCATATTTTATACAAAATAAGGCATATTTTATACAAAATAAGTAATTTTATGCATTAGTCATATTTTGTACATAAGTCATATTTTATACAAAATAAGTCATATTTTATACATAAGTAATTTTTTTATACAAAATAAGGCATATTTTATACAAAATAAGTAATTTTATGCATAAGTCATATTTTGTACATAAGTCATATTTTATACAAAATAAGTCATATTTTATACATAATAAGTCATTTTTTATACAAAATAAAAGATAAGTGATAGAAAAAAAGCAAGAAAAGTTGAGAATAATAGCAAAAATCAAGTAAAATGAAGGAAGTCAAAGGAGCTTCTGTGATGTGCTGCCACTCTTTCAGGCGCATCAAAGAAGAAGAAAAAAAAGAATAAAGTCCAGTAAATACATTTTTACAGAGTAGGAATTTTGCTTGTCATTCCCAATCCCCTTTTTTAATGCATTCTAAGTCGTAAAAAATAACAAATAAGAACTGGAGTATTCGCAATATTATTATTATTATTATTATTATTATTATTATTATTATTATTGTTATTATTATTATAAGCGCTGACGCAGAGGAACTACTTTTAGCGACGCATTGATCCCAGAGAGCTGACGAGCTTATGCTGCTATGTTGACTTATTGAGCTGCTGCATCGCCTCCGAGTTGGTGAAAGTTCATTCCAGACTATAAATCATGCCTCTCACCTGGGTAGTAGAAGGCTGTGGACATAAACACACAAGTTGGTCAACTTTGACATCCAATTTAGACACAAAAAAACCGCCTTTTTTAATTTTTATTTTTTTTAAACATTCTTGTGGATTATGATGGATTCTTCATCTAAACCGGAAGATATAAACATCCCATCAGTCAAAAATTGATGCTTGCAACAAGGAATGAGGGGGGTGGTCTTCCGGCCCGAAGATGACGCCACCAGGTGGCGCTACTCCGTTGTCCATCACACCGCAGGGGGTGAAGCTTTGAAAGAGTGGGGAGTGGGTTACGTCAAAGAGTCGCTTGGCTCACGATCTATGCGATAACACAGCCAGTCAGTCCAACAAAAGGTGTTCATCCATGCAAAACAGTTAATGAATTTGGAGATTCTTTGCTGCACTGTCCTCGCTAAAATCCAGATTAGAACATTTGTGTTTGAGAAAGCAAAAAAAAATTGAATGTTTTACTCAAAATGACCATTTCTGGTCTTCAAATTGATAATGCGTTTGTCTTGCAGAGCAGAAAGCTTCTCCAAGGTGTTATCCAATATGTGATTTACTTTAGAAAGCCACATAAGCCCGAGTGCCCACAGCTCTGCACATACCATCAATCATTTGTAGCAGCTTTATCATGATTCCTAATAGGTCTTCAACGTCCTGAGCTGAAACAATTGCCAGGCACATGATTCTCCATATGTTTTTAGCTGCTGCAATCATCATCACATAACCAACAGTTGACTTCTGATCAGGTCCTGCAGCGAGACCCGGAGTGTTCCAGACCGGAGGCCTGCAGCGTGCTGGAGTCGGTCAGCGCGGCGGCGGCGGGGAAACCTCTCAGCTGTCCAAACCACGAAGGAAAGGTGGGCGTCACACTTTGACCCACCTGGCGAGCACCACGGTCCACTTTGTCTTCCTGCAGGTGATGGAGTTCTACTGCCAGTCGTGCGAGACGGCCATGTGTCTGGACTGTACAGAGGGGGAGCACCGCGAGCACACCACCGTCCCGCTGCACGACGTGGTGGAGCAGCAGAAGGCGGAGCTCAGAACGCAGCTGGACGCCATTCACAGCAGGTGACCCCACCCACTTCTTGGCCCCTTTCATTTGAGGGCCAGGATTCTGTTCTCAACATGAGCATGTTGTGCTCATGTCATGACGCGTCATGTCATGTTGTGTCATGCCATGTTGTGTCATGCCATGTTGTGTCATGACATGATGCATCATGTCATGTTGCGTCATGTCATGTTGTGTCATGTCATGTTGTGTCATGTCATGTTGGGTCATGTCATGATGCGTCATGTCATGTTGTGTCATGCCATGTTGTGTCATGACATGATGCATCATGTCATGTTGCGTCATGTCATGTTGTGTCATGTCATGTTGTGTCATGTCATGTTACGTCATGTCATGTTGCGTCATGCCATGTTGAGTCATGTTGCGTCATGTCATGTTGAGTCATGTTGCGTCATGTCATGTTGCATCATGTTATGTTGTGTCATGTCATGTTATATCATGTCGGGTCATCTCATGTTGCGTCATGCCATGTTGCATCATGTCATGTTGCATCATGTCATGTTGCGTCATGACATGTTGCATCATGACATGTTGCGTCATGTCATGATGCAACATGTCATGATGCGTCATGTCATGTTGTGTCATGTTGGGTAATGTCATGTTGCATCATGTCATGTTGTGTCATGTCATGTGTTTTATGTCATGATGCATCATGTCATGTTGCATCAAGTCATGTTGCAACATGCCATGATGTGTCATGTCATCTTACGTCATGTCATGTTGCGTTATGCCATGTTGCTTCATGTCATGTTGAGTCATGTTGCGTCGGTCATGCCATGTTGCATCATGTTATGTTGCGTCATGTCATGTCATGTTATGTCATGTCGGGTCATGACATGTTGCGTCCTGTCATGTTTGGTCATATCAAGTTGAGTCATGTTATGTTGGGTCATGTCGTGTTGCGTCATGTCATGTTGCGTCATGTCGTGTTGCGTCATGTCATGTTGCGCCATGTCATGTTGCGTCATGTAATGTTGCGTCATGTCATGTTGCGTCATGTCATGTTGGGTCATGTCGTGTTGGGTCATGTCGTGTTGGGTCATGTCATGTTGCGTCATGCCATGTTGAGTCATGTTATGTTGTGTCATGTTATGTTGTGTCATGTCATGATGTCATATGTTACGCCATGTCATGTTGCGTCATGTAATGTTGCGTCATGTCATGTTGCGTCATGTTATGTTGTGTCATGTCATGTTGTATCATGTCATGTTGTGTCATGTTATGTTGTGTCATGTCATGATGTCATATGTTACGCCATGTCATGTTGCGTTATGTAATGTTGCGTCATGTCATGTTGCGTCATGTTATGTTGTGTCATGTCGTGTTGGGTCATGTCGTGTTGGGTCATGTCGTGTTGGGTCATGTCGTGTTGGGTCATGTCATGTTGCGTCATGTCATGTTGCGTCATGTCATGTTGCGTCATGTCATGTTGCATCATGTCATGTTACGTCATGTTGCGTCGTGTCTTGTTGGGTCATGCCATGTTGCATCATGTTATGCTGCGTCATGTCATGTTATCGTGTTGCATCATGTCCTGTTTGGTCATGACATGTTGGGTCATGTCATGTTGCGTCATGTCATGTTGCATCATGTCATGTTGCATCATGTCATGTTACGTCATGTTGCGTCGTGTCTTGTTGGGTCATGCCATGTTGCATCATGTTATGCTGCGTCATGTCATGTTATCGTGTTGCATCATGTCCTGTTGGGTCATGACATGTTGGGTCATGTCATGTTGCGCCATGTCATGTTGCGTCATGTAATGTTGCATCATGTCATGTTACGTCATGTTGCGTCATGTCTTGTTGGGTCATGCCATGTTGCATCATGTTATGCTGCGTCATGTCATGTTATCGTGTTGCATCATGTCCTGTTGGGTCATGACATGTTGGGTCATGTCATGTTGCGCCATGTCATGTTGCGTCATGTAATGTTGCATCATGTCATGTTACGTCATGTTGCGTCATGTCTTGTTGGGTCATGCCATGTTGCATCATGTTATGCTGCGTCATGTCATGTTATCGTGTTGCGTCATGTCGTGTTGGGTCATGACATGTTGTGTCATGTCATGTTGGGTCATGTCATGTTGCGTCATGTCATGTTGCGTCATGTAATGTTGCATCATGTCATGTTACGTCATGTTGCGTCATGTCTTGTTGGGTCATGCCATGTTGCATCATGTTATGCTGCGTCATGTCATGTTATCGTGTTGGGTCATGACATGTTGGGTCATGTCATGTTGCGCCATGTCATGTTGTGTCATGTCATGTTGCGTCATGTCATGTTGCATCATGTCATGTTGTGTCATGTCATCTTGTGTCATGTCAAGTTGTGTTGGGTCATGTTGTGTTGGGTCATGTCATGTTACGTCATGACATGTTACGCCATGTCATGTTGCGTCATGTCATGTTGCGTCATGTCATGTTGCGTCATGCCATGTTGAGTCATGTTGTGTTGCATCATGTCATGTTGCGCCATGTCATGTTGAGTCATGTTATGTTGCATCATGTCATGTTGTGTCATGTCATGTTGTGTCATGTCAAGTTGTGTCATGTCGTGTTGGGTCATGTTGTGTTGGGTCATGTCATGTTACGTCATGACATGTTACGCCATGTCATGTTGCGTCATGTCACGTTGCGTCATGCCATGTTGAGTCATGTCATGTTGCGTCATGTCATGTTGCGTCATGCCATGTTGAGTCATGCTGTGTTGCATCATGTCATGTTGCGCCATGTCACATTGCATCATTTCATGTTGGGCCATGTCCTGATGCGAAATGTCATGTTGCGCCAAATCATGTTGCGTCATGTCATGTTGGATCATGTCATGTTGGGTCATGTCATGTTGCGTCATGTCATGTTGCTTCATGT
>NC_084584.2:6415000-6467500 GCF_033978685.3 Nerophis lumbriciformis | reverse complement strand
TGTATGTTATGTCATGTTGCGTCATGTCATGTTGCATCATGTCATGTGTTTTATATCATGTTGCGTCATGTCATGTTGCACCATGTCATGTTGCATCATGTCATGTTGCGTCATGTCATGTTGCACCATGTCATGTTGCATCATGTCATGATGTGTCATGTCATGATTGTTCCTCATGTTGTGTTTTATGTCATGTTGCATCATGTCATGTGTTTTATGTCACGTTGCATCATGTCATGTCTTTTGTCATGTTGCATCATGTCATGTGTTTTATGTCATGTTGCATCATGTCATGTGTTTTATGTCATGTTGCATCATGTCATGTGTTTTATGTCATGATGGTTCATCATGTTGTGTTTTATGTCACGTTGCATCATGTCATGTCTTTTGTCATGTTGCATCATGTCATGTGTTTTATGTCATGTTGCATCATGTCATGTGTTTTATGTCATGTTGCATCATGTAATGTTGTGTCATGTCATGTTGCGTCATGTCATGTTGCCTCGTGTCATGATGGTTCATCATGTTGTGTTTTATGTCACGTTGCATCATGTCATGTCTTTTGTCATGTTGCATCATGTCATGTGTTTTATGTCATGTTGCCTCATGTCATGTTGCGTCATGTCATGTTGCCTCGTGTCATGATGGTTCATCATGTTGTGTTTTATGTCATGTTGCATCGTGTCCTGTGTTTTATGTCATGTTGCATCATGTAATGTTGCATCATGTCATGTTTTATGTCATGTTGCGTCATGTAATGTTGTGTCATGTCATGTTGTGTCATGTCATGTTGCCTCATGTCATGTTGCCTCGTGTCATGATGGTTCCTCATGTTGTGTTTTATGTCATGTTGCATCATGTCATGTGTTTTATGTCATGTTGCATCATGTCATGTTGCGTCATGTAATGTTGTGTCATGTAATGTTGTGTCATGTAATGTTGCCTCATGTCATGTTGCCTCATGTCATGTTGCATCATGCCATGATGGTTCCTCATGTTGTTTTTTATGTCATGTTGCGTCATGTCCTGTGTTTTATGTCATGTTGCATCATGTCATGTTGCCTCATGTCATGATGGTTCTTCATGTTGTGTTTTATGTCATGTGTGGTCATGTCATGTTGCCTCATGTCATGTTGCCTCATGTCATGTTGCATCATGTCATGTTGCGTCGTGTCATGATGGTTCCTCATGTTGTGTTTTATGTCATGTTGCGTCATGTCCTGTGTTTTATGTCATGTTGCGTCATGTCATGATGGTTCCTCATGTTGTGTTTTATGTCATGTTGCATCATGTCATGTGTTTTATGTCATGTTGCCTCATTTCATGTTTTAGGTCATGTTGCGTCATGTAATGTTGCGTCATGTAATGTTGCATCATGTCATGTGTTTTATGTCATGTTGCCTCATGTCATGATGGTTCGTCATGTTGTGTTTTATGTCATGTTGCATCATGTCCTGTGTTATATGTTATGTTGCGTTTTATGTCATGTTGCCTCATGTCATGATGTGTTTTATGTCATGTTGCATCATGTCATGTTGTGTCATGTCAAGATGCGTCATGTGTTTTGTCATGTTGCGTCATGTCTTGTATTTTATGTCGTGGACGAGTAAAAAAAAAAAAAGAAAGGTTCGGTCCCAGCGGAGCGGCGGGGTTCCAGACTGAGGCCAAGAAAAATAAACTCAATAGCCATAAGCACACACAAACGTGTTACATAGAATCCACAAAACTTGCAATGTGTAATTATGTGAGCAGGGTCCCGGGGCCGAGAGAGGGGAGAGTTCACCAACCTCCAGGGCATCTCGGCCTCCAGCGGTGGCAGAGTGGTGGTGGCTGACAGCAACAACCAGTGCATACAGGTGAGCACACCTTTTCAGCGGGCTTCATCATCATCATCACCGTGGCAACCGCCCTCAGGTCTTCTCCAACGACGGCCAGTTCAAGATGCGCTTCGGTGTGCGAGGCCGGTCGCCGGGGCAACTGCAGCGGCCCACGGGCGTCACCGTGGACCCCAACGGCGACATCGTGGTGGCCGACTACGACAACCGCTGGGTCAGCATCTTCTCCTCTGACGGCAAGTTCAAGGTGAACACATCCGCCCAACGACAAGACCGGTCCGCCGACGCCGCCGCCGCCGTCTCTCCTCCCGACGTCTGCGCTCCCTCCCACAGAACAAGATCGGGGCGGGGCGCCTGATGGGTCCGAAGGGCGTGGCGGTGGACAAGAACGGACACATCATCACGGTGGACAACAAGGCCTGCTGCGTCTTCATCTTCCAGTCCAACGGCAAGCTGGTCACCAAGTTTGGAGGGCGGGGGATGACGGACAGACACTTTGCAGGTGAGAACAAACACCTGGCCTGCCTCACTATTGCTGTCACTTCCACTCTTCTCTTATTTGCTTTTTCTTTGTTGGCCTCAGACAAACTGGGCCCAAGCCTAAATAAGTCTGGCTCAGTTTTCAGTAAGTACTCCACTGTGTGAAGACCTGCTTCCTGTCCGCACTTCCTGTCTGCACTTCCTGACCTCCCGATCATGTGATCCATGTCACTTCCTGACTCCCGATCACATGATCAACGTGTCCGCTCCAGACTAACCTTTTTGACGTGGTTGATCCTGCATGCCGCCAAAAAACCCTGCGTTGGGGGGGCGGAGTCAGCTAAAGAAACCGCGAGGTGATGTCATAGAAAGATGCAGGTTTTAATATTAACATTTAAGATTTTGTAAAAAAAAATATTTTAGTAAAATCGGACATAAAAGAAGGATAAAGTTTGATTTTATTTTTGTAATGGGTACAACTAAATAATTTTACAAGACACATAATAGTTAAAAAGATGCAAGTTTTAATATTAAAATGTAATATTTTCTAAGGAAAATAGAGTAAAATGGGAAATAAAAGTTCATTCGAGAAGGTTAAAATTTGATGAATAAAAAGAAGAATTTTATTTTAGTAATAGGTGTAATTAGATAATTTTACAAGAGACATAATAGTTACAGGTGCAGGTTTTAATATTAAGATGTATTATTTTGCAAAAAAAAAAAAATGGAGTAAAATCGGAAATAAGAGTTCATTTGAGAAGGATAAAGTTTGATGAATAAAAATAATTGTATTTTTGTAATAAGCGTAATTAAATAATTTTACAAGAGACATAATAGTTGGAAAGGTGCAGGTTTTAATATTAAGATTTAATATTTAGAAAAAAAAAATGGAGAAAAATCGAAAATAAAAGTTAATTTGAGAAGGATAAAGTTTGATGAATAAAAAGAAGAATTTTATTTTAGTAATAGTTGTAACTAAATAATTTTACGAGACACATAATAGTTAGAAAGATGCAAGTTTTAATATTATAATGTAATATTTTGCAAGAAAAATGGAGTAAAATTCGAAACAAAAGTTCATTTGGGAAGGATAAAGTTTGATAAATAAAAATAATTGTATTTTTGTAATAAGCGTAATTAAATAATTTTACAAGAGACATAATAGTTAGAAAGGTGCAGGTTTTAATATTAAGATTTATTATTTTGCAAAAAGAAACGGAGTAAAATTGGAAATAAGAGTTCATTTGAGAAGGATAAAGTTTGATGAATAAAAATATTTTTATTTTTGTATTAGGCGTAATTAAATAATTTTACCACAGACATAATAATTAGAAAAATGCAGGTTTTAATATTAAGATTTAATATTTTGCAGAAAAGAAATGGAGTTAAATCGGAAATAAAAGTTCATTTGAGAAGGATAAAGTTTGATGAACAAAAAAGAAGAAATGCATTTTTGTAATAGTTAAATACTTCTACAAGAGACACAATAGTTAGAAAGATGCAGGTTTTAATATTGAAATTTGATATTTTGCAAAAAGAAATGGAGTTAAATCGGAAATAAAAGTTCATTTGAGAAGGATAAAGTTTGATGAACAAAAAAGAAGAAATGTATTTTTGTAATAGATAAATACTTCTACAAGAGACATAATAGTTAGAAAGATGCAGGTTTTAATATTAAAATGTTATATTTTGCAAAAAAAATGGAGTAAAATCGGAAATAAAAGTTTGTTTGAGAAGGATAAAGTTTGATGAATAAAAAGAAAAATTTTATTTTTTCAATAGGTATAACTAAATAATTTTACAAGAGACATAATAGTTAGAAAGGTGCAAGTTTTGATATTAAAATGTATATAATTTTGCAAAAAAATGGAGTAAAATGGGAAATAAAAGTTCATTTGAGAAGGATAAAGTTTGATGAATAAAAACAATTGTATTTTTGTAATAGGCGAAATTAAATAATTTTACAAGAGACATAATAGTTAGAAAGATGCATGTTTTAATATTGAAATTTAATATTTTGCAAGAAAAATGGAGTAAAATCGGAAATAAAAGTTCGTTTGAGAAGGATAAAGTTTGATGAATAAAAAGAAGAATTTTATTTTTGTAATAGGTATAACTAAATAATTTTACAAGAGACATAATAGTTAGAAAGGTGCAAGTTTTAATATTATAATTTATATAATTTTGCAAAAAAAAATTGAGTAAAATGGGAAATAAAAGTTCATTTGAGAAGGATAAAGTTTGATGAATAAAAATGATTGTATTTTTGTAATAGGCGAAATTAAATAATTTTACAAGAGACATAATAGTTAGAAAGATGCATGTTTTAATATTGAAATGTAATGTTTTGCTAGAAAAATTTAGTAAAATCGGAAATAAAAGTTCGTTTGAGAAGGATAAAGTTTGATGAATAAAAAGAAGAATTTTATTTTTGTAATAGGTATAACTAAATAATTTTACAAGAGACATAATAGTTAGAAAGGTGCACATTTTAATATTAAAATGTATATAATTTTGCAAAAACATTTAGTAAAATGGGAAATAAAAGTTCATTTGAGAAGGATAAAGTTTGATGAATAAAAATAATTGTATTTTTGTAATAGGCGAAATTAAATAATTTTACAAGAGACATAATAGTTAGAACGATGCATGTTTTAATATTGAAATTTAATATTTTGCAAGAAAAATGGAGTAAAATGGGAAATAAAAGTTCATTTGAGAAGGATAAAGTTTGATGAATAAAAATAATTTTATTTTTGTATTAGGTGTAATTAAATAATTTTACAAGAGACATAATAGTTATAAAATATGCAGGTTTTAATACTAAGTTTTAATATTTTGAAAAAAAAGGAGTAAAATCGGAAACAAAAGTTCACTTGAGAAGGATAAAGTTTGATGAATAAAAAGAAGAATTTAATTTAGTAATAGTTGTAATTAAATAATTTTACAAGAGACATAATAGTTAGAAAGGTGCAGGTTTTAATATTAAGATTTAATATTTAGGGGAAAAAAATGGAGAAAAATTAAAAAAATAAAAGTTAATTTGAGAAGGATAAAGTTTGATGAATAAAAAGAAGAATTTTATTTTAGTAATAGTTGTAACTAAATAATTTTACAAGACACATAATAGTTAGAAAGATGCAAGTTTTAATATTATAATGTAATATTTTGCAAGAAAAATGGAGTAAAATTGGAAACAAAAGTTCATTTGGGAAGGATAAAGTTTGATGAATAAAAATAATTTTATTTTTGTAATAAGCGTAATTAAATCATTTTACAAGAGACATAATAGTTAGAAAGGTGCAGGTTTTAATATTAAGATTTATTATTTTGCAAAAAGAAATGGAGTAAAATCGGAAATAAGAGTTCATTTGAAAAGGATAAAGTTTGATGAATAAAAATATTTTTTTTTGTAATGGGTACAACTAAATAATTTTACAGGACACATAATAGTTAAAAAGATGCAAGTTTTAATATTAAAATGTAATATTTTATAAGGAAAATGGAGTAAAATGGGAAATAAAAGTTCATTCGAGAAGGATAAAATTTGATGAATAAAAAGAAGAATTTTATTTTATTTTAGTAATAGGTGTAATTAGATAATTTTACAAGAGACATAATAGTTAGAAAGGTGCAGGTTTTAATATTAAGATTTATTATTTTGCAAAGAAAAATGGAGTAAAATCCGAAATAAGAGTTCATTTGAGAAGGATAAAGTTTGATGAATAAAAATTATTTTATTTTTGTAATAGTTGTAATTAAATAATTTTACAAGAGAAATAATAGTTAGAAAGGTGCAAGTTTTAATATTAAGATTTAATATTTTTGGGGGAAAAAATGGAGAACAATCGAAAATAAAAGTTAATTTGAGAAGGATAAAGTTTGATGAATAAAAAGAAGAATTTTATTTTAGTAATAGTTGTAACTAAATAATTTTACAAGACACATACTAGTTAGAAGGATGCAGGTTTTAATATTATAATGTAATATTTTGCAGAAAAGAAATGGAGTAAAATTGGATACAAAAGTTCATTTGGGAAGGATAAAGTTTGATGAATAAAAATATTTTTATTTTTGTATTAGGCGTAATTAAATCATTTTACCACAGACATAATAATTAGAAAAATGCAGGTTTTAATATTAAGATTTAATATTTTGCAGAAAAGAAATGGAGTTAAATCGGAAATAAAAGTTCATTTGAGAAGGATAAAGTTTGATGAACAAAAAAGAAGAAATTTATTTTTGTAATAGTTAAATACTTCTACAAGAGACATAATAGTTAGAAAGATGCAGGTTTTAATATTGAAATTTGATATTTTGCAAGAAAAATTGAGTAAAATCGTAAATAAAAGTTCATTTGAGAAGGATAAAGTTTGATGAACAAAAAAGAAGAAATGTATTTTTGTAATAGATAAATACTTCTACAAGAGACATAATAGTTAGAAAGATGCAGGTTTTGATATTACATTTTTATATTTTGCAAAAAAAATGGAGTAAAATGGGAAATAAAAGTTAATTTGAGAAGGATAAAGTTTGATGAATACAAATAATTGAATTTTTGTAATGGGTGTAATTAAATAATTTTACAAGAGACATAATAGTTAGAAAGGTGCAAGTGTTAATATTAAAATGTATATAATTTTGCAAAAAAATTTAGTAAAATGGGAAATAAAAGTTCATTTGAGAAGGATAAAGTTTGATGAATAAAAATAATTGTATTTTTGTAATAGGCGAAATTAAATAATTTTACAAGAGACATAATAGTTAGAAAGATGCATGTTTTAATATTGAAATTTAATATTTTGCAAGAAAAATTTTAGTAAAATCGGAAATAAAAGTTCGTCTGAGAAGGATAAAGTTTGATGAATAAAAAGAAGAATTTTATTTTTGTAATAGGTATAACTAAATAATTTTACAAGAGACATAATAGTTAGAAAGGTGCAAGTTTTAATATTAAAATGTATATAATTTTGCAAAAAAATGGAGTAAAATGGGAAATAAATGTTCATTTGAGAAGGATAAAGTTTGATGAATAAAAATAATTGTATTTTTGTAATAGGCGAAATTAAATAATTTTACAAGAGACATAATAGTTAGAAAGATGCATGTTTTAATATTGAAATTTAATATTTTGCAAGAAAAATTTAGTAAAATCGGAAATAAAAGTTCGTTTGAGAAGGATAAAGTTTGATGAATAAAAAGAAGAATTGTATTTTTGTAATAGGTATAACTAAATAATTTGACAAGAGACATAATAGTTAGAAAGGTGCAAGTTTTAATATTAAAATGTATATAATTTTGCAAAAAAATGGAATAAAATGGGAAATAAAAGTTCATTTGAGAAGGATAAAGTTTGATGAATAAAAATAATTGTATTTTTGTAATAGGCGAAATTAAATAATTTTACAAGAGACATAATAGTTAGAAAGATGCATGTTTTAATATTGAAATTTTATATTTTGCAAGAAAAATGGAGTAAAATGGGAAATAAAAGTTCATTTGAGAAGGATAAAGTTTGATGAATAAAAATAATTTTATTTTTGTATTAGGTGTAATTAAATAATTTTACAAGAGACATAATAGTTACAAAATATGCAGGTTTTAATACTAAGTTTTAATATTTTGAAAAAAAAGGAGTAAAATCGGAAACAAAAGTTCACTTGAGAAGGATAAAGTTTGATGAATAAAAAGAATTATTTTATTTTAGTAATAGTTGTAACTAAATAATTTTACAAGACACATAATAGTTAGAAAGATGCAAGTTTTAATATTATAATGTAATATTTTGCAAAAAGAAATGGAGTAAAATTGGAAACAAAAGTTCATTTGGGAAGGATAAAGTTTGATGAATAAAAATAATTGTATTTTTGTAATAGGCGTAATTAAATAATTTTACAAGAGACATAATAGTTAGAAAGATGCATGTTTTAATATTGAAATGTAATATTTTGCAAGAAAAATTGAGTAAAATTGTAAATAAAAGTTCATTTGAGAAGGATAAAGTTTGATGAATAAAAATAATTTTATTTTTGTATTAGGTGTAATTAAATAATTTTACAAGAGACATAATAGTTAGAAAGGTGCAAGTTTTAATATTAAAATGTATATAATTTTGCAAAAAAATGGAGTAAAATGGGAAATAAAAGTTCATTTGAGAAGGATAAAGTTTGATGAATAAAAATAATTGTATTTTTGTAATAGGCGAAATTAAATAATTTTACAAGAGACATAATAGTTAGAAAGATGCATGTTTTAATATTGAAATTTAATATTTTGCAAGAAAAATGGAGTAAAATGGGAAATAAAAGTTCATTTGAGAAGGATAAAGTTTGATGAATAAAAATAATTTTATTTTTGTATTATTTGTAATTAAATAATTTTACAAGAGACATAATAGTTACAAAATATGCAGGTTTTAATACTAAGTTTTAATATTTTGAAAAAAAAAAAGCAGTAAAATCGGAAATAAAAGTTAATTTGAGAAGGATAAAGTTTGATGAATAAAAAGAAGAATTTTATTTTAGTAATAGTTGTAACTAAATAATTTTACAAGACACGTAATTGTTAGAAAGATGCAAGTTTTAATATTATAATGTAATATTTTGCAGAAAAGAAATGGAGTAAAATTGGAAACAAAAGTTAATTTGGGAAGGATAAAGTTTGATGAATAAAAATATTTTTATTTTTGTATTAGGCGTAATTAAATAATTTTACCACAGACACAATAGTTAGAAAAATGCAGGTTTTAATATTAAGATTTAATATTTTGCAGAAAAGAAATGGAGTTAAATCGGAAATAAAAGTTCATTTGAGAAGGATAAAGTTTGATGAACAAAAAAGAAGAAATGTATTTTTGTAATAGTTAAATACTTCTACAAGAGGCATAATAGTTAGAAAGATGCAGGTTTTAATATTGAAATTTGATATTTTGCAAGAAAAATGGAGTAAAATCGTAAATAAAAGTTCATTTGAGAAGGATAAAGTTTGATGAATAAAAAAAATAATTTTATTTTAGTAATAGTTGTGATTAAATAATTTTACCACAGGCGTAATAGTTAGAAAGATTCGGGTTTTAATATTAAAATGTTATACTTTGCAAAAAAAATGGAGTAAAATTGAAAATAAAAGTTAATTTGAGAAGGATAAAGTTTGATGAATAAAAATAATTTTATTTATGTAATAGGCGTAATTAAATAATTTTACAAGAGACATAATAGCTAGAAAGATGCAGGTTTTAATATTGAAATTTAATATTTTGCAAGAAAAATGGAGTAAAATGGTAAATAAAAGTTCATTTGAGAAGGATAAAGTTTGATGAATAAAAAGAATAATTTTATTTTAGTAATAGTTGTAATTAAATAATTTTATCACAGGCGTAATAGTTAGAAAGATTCGGGTTTTAATATTAAAATTTTATATTTTGCAAAAAAAATGGAGTAAAATGGGAAGTAAAAGTTAATTTGAGAAGGATAAAGTTTGATGAATACAAATAATTGAATTTTTGTATTAGGTGTAATTAAATAATTTTACAAGAGACAAAATATTTACAAAATATGCAGATTTTAATACTAAGTTTTAATATTTTGAAAAAAAGGAGTAAAATCGGAAACAAAAGTTCATTTGAGAAGGATAACGTTTGATGAAAAAAAAACGTTTTATTTTTGTAATAGTTGTAATTAAATAATTTTACAAGAGAAATAATAGTTAGAAAGGTGCAGGTTTTAATATTAAGATTTAATATTTTTGAAAAAAAAAATGGAGAAAAATCGAAAATAAAAGTTAATTTGAGAAGGATAAAGTTTGATGAATAAAAAGAAGAATTTAATTTAGTAATAGTTGTAATTAAATAATTTTACAAGAGACATAATAGTTCGAAAGGTGCAGGTTTTAATATTAAGATTTATTATTTTGCAAAAAAAAAAAAAAGGATTAAAATTGAAAATAAAAGTTAATTTGAGAAGGATAAAGTTTGATGAATAAAAAGAAGAATTTTATTTTAGTAATAGTTGTAACTAAATAATTTTACAAGACACATAATAGTTAGAAAGATGCAAGTTTTAATATTATAATGTAATATTTTGCAAAACAAATGGAGTAAAATTGGAAACAAGTTCATTTGGGAAGGATAAAGTTTGATGAATAAAAATAATTTTATTTTTGTAATAAGCGTAATTAAATAATTTTACAAAAGACATAATAGTTAGAAAGGTGCAGGTTTTAATATTAAGATTTATTATTTTGCAAAAAGAAATGGAGTAAAATCGGAAATAAGAGTTCATTTGAGAAGGATAAAGTTTGATGAATAAAAAGAAGAAATGTATTTTTGTAATAGTTGTAATTAAATAATTTTACAAGAGACATACATAATAGTTAGAAAGGTGCAGGTTTTAATATTAAGATTTATTATTTTGCAAAAAAAAAAAATGGAGTAAAATTGAAAATAAAAGTTAATTTGAGAAGGATAGAGTTTGATGAATAAAATTAATTTTATTTTTGTAATAGGCGTAATTAAATAATTGTACAAGAGACATAATAGTTAGAAAGATGCAGGTTTTAATATTGAAATTTAATATTTTGCAAGAAAAATGGAGTAAAATCGTAAATAAAAGTTCATTTGAGAAGGATAAAGTTTGATGAATAAAAAGAAGAAATGTATTTTTGTAATAGTTGTAATTAAATAATTTTACAAGAGACATAATAGTTAGAAAGGTGCAGGTTTTAATATTAATATTTATTATTTTGCAAAAAAAAATGGAGTAAAATTGAAAATAAAAGTTAATTTGAGAAGGATAGAGTTTGATGAATAAAAATAATTTTATTTTTGTAATAGGCGTAATTAAATAATTTTACAAGAGACATAATAGTGAGAAAGATGCAGGTTTTAATATTGAAATGTAATATTTTGCAAGAAAAATTGAGTAAAATCGTAAATAAAAGTTCATTTGAGAAGGATAAAGTTTGATGAATAAAAATAATCATTTTATTTTAGTAATAGTTGTAATTAAATAATTTTACCACAGATGTAATAGTTAGAAAGATGCAGGTTTTAATATTTAGATTTAATATTTTTCAGAAAAGAAATGGAGTAAAATCGGATATAAAAGTTCATTTGAGAAGGATAAAGTTTGCAGCCTTCTGGGGTAAATATCAACATTAACTTTTTTCACAGGCTAATAAATTTTAAAATAAAATAACAATGAATAAACCAACCATTCAGGACTTTAAACTGCTCAGTTTGCAACACACTGATCTAATCTGATGTGCCCAAGCCAGATACCTGCCATCTTTTCTGGGATGCTAGTTCAGCTGAGGCAACCTTCATTATCCAACAAAGGTGTTCATCAGTCATTATATCTCGTATTCCACCCGGACCACAGTCTTGGGGGCGTGCCTTAAATGCACTGCCTTTAACGTACTCTACGAGCTATCGTCACGTCCGCTTTTCATCCATTCTAACAACGTGCCGGCCCAGTCACAAGATATGAGCGGCTTCTGTACGCACACACACGAGTGAATGCAACGCATACTTTATCAACAGCCATACAGGTCACACTGAGTGTGCCAGTATAAAAAACTTTAACACTGTTAGAAATATACTGTACGCCACACTGTGAATCCACACCAAACAAGAATTACAAACACATTTCGGGAGAACATCTGCACCGTAACACAACATAAACACAACAGAACAAATACCCAGAATCCTTTGCAGGAAATTTTGCCCGCGAGCCAGAGTTTGACACCCAAGTCGGAGAAAGTTATACATGTAAACAAACTACGTTAGGTTCAAGGACTGCCAAAATTAGTAGGACAAAACGGCGCTCGCCAAATACTGGAATCAGTGAAGCATGTTTAATATAAACAGTTTGCTTTATGACAATTAGGGAGGTTTGTGTCATGTTTGTCCTCCTACACAAACCATATTAACACAAAAAATATTTTTTTCCCCCCTCATCTTTTTCCATTTTTCATACATTTTTGAAAAAGCTCCAGAGAGCCACTAGGGCGGCGCTAAAGAGCTGCAGCCGCGGGTTGCCGACCCCCGCACTAGAACATTCTCCATGACAGCGCTCCTCTCAGCCAATCAGAGCGCTCCGTTAGCGAGCGAGTGAATAATCATGCTACATGTTCTAGAACAGTGGTCCCCAACCACCGATTGGTACCGGGCCGCACAAGAAATAAAAAAATAAAAAAATTAAAATGTTTTTTTTATTAAATCAACATAAAAAACACAATATATACATTATATATCAATATAGATCAATACAGTCCGTAAGCACACATGATTGTATTTCTTTATGACAAAAAATAAATAAAAAAAATTATACTATAACCCCCCCACTTTTTAAAAATTATTTTATTTTATTTTTTATTAAATCAACATAAAAAACACTATATACATTATATATCAATATAGATCAATACAGTCCGTAAGCACACATGATTGTATTTCTTTATGACAAAAAAAATTATACCTTAACCCCCCCACTTTTTAAAAATTATTTTTTTTTTTTATTAAATCAACATAAAAAACACAATATATACATTATATATCAATATAGATCAATACAGTCCGTAAGCACACATGGTTGTATTTCTTTGACAAAAAAAAAAAAAAAAAAAAATGATACCATAACCCCCCCACTTTTTAAAAATTATTATTATTTTATTTTATTTTTTATTAAATCAACATAAAAAACACAATATATACATTATATATCAATATAGATCAATACAGTCCGTAAGCACACATGATTGTATTTCTTTATGACAAAAAAAAATTATACCTTAACCCCCCACTTTTTAAAAATTATTATTATTTTATTATTATTTTTTATTAAATCAACATAAAAACCACAATATATACATTATATATCAATATAGATCAATACAGTCCGTAAGCACACATGATTGTATTTCTTTATGACAAAAAAAAAGAAAAACAAATTATACCATAACCCCCCCACTTTTTAAAAATTATTTATTATTTTATTTTTTATTAAATCAACATAAAAAACATAATATATACATTATATATCAATATAGATCAATACAGTCCGTAAGCACACATGATTGTATTTCTTTATGACAAAAAAAAATTAAAAAAAATTATACCATAACCCCCCCACTTTTTAAAAAGTATTATTTTATTTTATTTTTTATTAAATCAACATAAAAAACACAATATATACATTATATATCAATATAGATCAATACAGTCCGTAAGCACACATGATTGTATTTCTTTATGACAAAAAAAATTATACCTTAACCCCCCCACTTTTTAAAAATTATTAATATTTTATTTTATTTTTTATTAAATCAACATAAAAAACACAATATATACATTATATATCAATATAGATCAATACAGTCCGTAAGCACACATGATTGTATTTCTTTATGACAAAAAAAAATTATACCTTAACCCCCCCACTTTTTAAAAATTATTATTATTTTTTATTAAATCAACATAAAAAACACAATATATACATTATATATCAATATAGATCAATACAGTCCGTAAGCACACATGATTGTATTTCTTTATGACAAAACATTTAAAAAAAAATTATACCATAACCCCCCCACTTTTTAAAAATTATTATTTTATTTTATTTTTTATTAAATCAACATAAAAAAACACAATATATACATTATATATCAATATAGATCAATACAGTCCGTAAGCACACATGATTGTATTTCTTTATGACAAAAAATAAATGAAAAAAATTATAACATAACCCCCCCACTTTTTAAAAATTATTTATTATTTTATTTTATTTTTTATTAAATCAACATAAAAAAACACAATATATACATTATATATCAATATAGATCAATACAGTCCGTAAGCACACATGATTGTATTTCTTTATGACAAAAAAAAATTTAAAAAAATTATACCATAACCCCCCCACTTTTTAAAAAGTATTATTTTATTTTATTTTTTATTAAATCAACATAAAAAACACAATATATACATTATATATCAATATAGATCAATACAGTCCGTAAGCACACATGATTGTATTTCTTTATGACAAAAAAAATTATACCTTAACCCCCCCACTTTTTAAAAATTATTATTTTATTTTATTTATTATTAAATCAACATAAAAAAACACAATATATACATTATATATCAATATAGATCAATACAGTCCGTAAGCACACATGATTGTATTTCTTTATGACAAAAAAAATTATACCTTAACCCCCCCACTTTTTAAAAATTATTATTATTATTTTATCAACATAAAAAACACAATATATACAATATATATCAATATAAATCAATACAGTCCGTAAGCACACATGATTGTATTTCTTTATGACCAAAAAATAAAATAAAATTATACCATAACGCCCCCACTTTTTAAAAATTATTATTATTTTATTTTATTTTTTATTAAATCAACATAAAAAACACAATATATACATTATATATCAATATAGATCAATACAGTCCGTAAGCACACATGATTGTATTTCTTTATGACAAAAAAAATTATACCTTAACCCCCCCACTTTTTAAAAATTATTATTTTATTTTATTTTTTATTAAATCAACATAAAAAACACAATATATACATTATATATCAATATAGATCAATACAGTCCGTAAGCACACATGATTGTATTTCTTTATGACAAAAAAAAATTATACCTTAACCCCCCCACTTTTTAAAAATTATTATTATTTTTTATTAAATCAACATAAAAAACACAATATATACATTATATATCAATATAGATCAATACAGTCCGTAAGCACACATGATTGTATTTCTTTATGACAAAACATTTAAAAAAAAATTATACCATAACCCCCCACTTTTTAAAAATTATTATTTTATTTTATTTTTTATTAAATCAACATAAAAAAACACAATATATACATTATATATCAATATAGATCAATACAGTCCGTAAGCACACATGATTGTATTTCTTTATGACAAAAAATAAATGAAAAAAATTATAACATAACCCCCCCACTTTTTAAAAATTATTTATTATTTTATTTTATTTTTTATTAAATCAACATAAAAAAACACAATATATACATTATATATCAATATAGATCAATACAGTCCGTAAGCACACATGATTGTATTTCTTTATGACAAAAAAAATTATACCTTAACCCCCCCACTTTTTAAAAATTATTATTTTATTTTATTTTTTATTAAATCAACATAAAAAACACAATATATACATTATATATCAATATAGATCAATACAGTCCGTAAGCACACATGATTGTATTTCTTTATGACAAAAAAAAATTATACCTTAACCCCCCCACTTTTTAAAAATTATTATTTTTTATTAAATCAACATAAAAAACACAATATATACATTATATATCAATATAGATCAATACAGTCCGTAAGCACACATGATTGTATTTCTTTATGACAAAACATTTAAAAAAAAATTATACCATAACCCCCCCACTTTTTAAAAATGATTATTTTATTTTAATTTTTATTAAATCAACATAAAAAACACAATATATACATTATATATCAATATAGATCAATACAGTCCGTAAGCACACATGATTGTATTTCTTTATGACAAAAAAAATTATACCTTAACCCCCCCACTTTTTAAAAATTATTATTTTATTATTATTTTTTATTAAATCAACATAAAAAAACACAATATATACATTATATATCAATATAGATCAATACAGTCCGTAAGCACACATGATTGTATTTCTTTATGACAAAAAAAAATTATACCTTAACCCCCCACTTTTTAAAAATTATTTATTATTTTATTTTATTTTTTATTAAATCAACATAGAAAACACAATATATACATTATATATCAATATAGATCAATACAGTCCGTAAGCACACATGATTGTATTTCTTTATGACAAAAGAAAATTAAAAAAAATTATACCATAACCCCCCCACTTTTTAAAAATTATTTTATTTTTATTTTTTTTAAATCAACATAAAAAACACAATATATACATTATATATGAATATAGATCAATACAGTCCGTCAGCACACATGATTGTATTTCTTTATGACAAAAAAAAATTAAAAACAATTATACCATAACCCCCCCACTTTTAAAAAATTATTATTTTATTTTATTTTTTTATTAAATCAACATAAAAACACAATATATACATTATATATCAATATAGATCAATACAGTCCGTAAGCACACATGATTGTATTTCTTTATGACAAAAAAAATTATACCTTAACCCCCCCACTTTTTAAAATTTTTTTTTATTTTTTTATTAAATCAACATAAAAAACACAATATATACATTATATATCAATATAGATCAATACAGTCCGTAAGCACACATGATTGTATTTCTTTATGACAAAAAAAATTATACCTTAACCCCCCCACTTTTTAAAAATTATTATTATTTTTTATTAAATCAACATAAAAAACACAATATATACATTATATATCAATATAGATCAATACAGTCCGTAAGCACACATGATTGTATTTCTTTATGACAAAAAAAATTATACCTTAACCCCCCACTTTTTAAAAATTATTATTTTATTATTTTTTTAAATAAATTAACATAAAAAACACAATATATACATTATATATCAATATAGATCAATACAGTCCGTAAGCACACATGATTGTATTTCTTTATGACAAAAAAATTATACCTTAACCCCCCCACTTTTTAAAAATTATTATTATTTTTTATTAAATCAACATAAAAAACACAATATATACATTATATATCAATATAGATCAATACAGTCCGTAAGCACACATGATTGTATTTCTTTATGACAAAAAAATTATACCTTAACCCCCCACTTTTTAAAAATTATTTTTTTATTATTTTTTTAAATAAATTAACATAAAAAACACAATATATACATTATATATCAATATAGATCAATACAGTCCGTAAGCACACATGATTGTATTTCTTTATGACAAAAAAAAAATAAAAAAATGATACCATAACCCCCCCACTTTTTAAAAATTATAATTATTTTATTTTATTTTTTATTAAATCAACATAAAAAACACAATATATACATTATATATCAATATAGATCAATACAGTCCGTAAGCACACATGATTGTATTTCTTTATGACAAAAAAAAAAAAAAAAAAATTATACCATAACCCCCCCACTTTTTAAAAATTATTATTTTATTTTATTTTTTATTAAATCAACATAAAAAACACAATATATACATTATATATCAATATAGATCAATACAGTCCGTAAGCACACATGATTGTATTTCTTTATGACAAAAAAAAATTATACCTTAACCCCCCACTTTTTAAAAATTATTATTATTTTATTTTTTTATTTTTATTAAATCAACATAAAAAAACACAATATATACATTATATATCAATATAGATCAATACAGTCCGTAAGCACACATGATTGTATTTCTTTATGACAAAAAAAATTAAAAAAAATTATACCATAACCCCCCCACTTTTTAAAAATGATTATTATTTTATTTAATTTTTTATTAAATCAACATAAAAAACACAATATATACATTATATATCAATATAGATCAATACAGTCCGTAAGCACACATGATTGTATTTCTTTATGACAAAAAAAATTATACCTTAACCCCCCCACTTTTTAAATTTGTTTTTTTATTAAATCAACATAAAAAACACGATATATACATTATATATCAATATAGATCAATACAGTCCGTAAGCACACATGATTGTATTTCTTTATGACAAAAAATTAAAAAAAAAAATTATACCATAACCCCCCCCCTTTTTAAAAATTATTATTATTTTATTTTTTATTAAATCAACATAAAAAAACACAATATGTACATTATATATCAATATAGATCAATACAGTCCGTAAGTACACATGATTGTATTTCTTTATGACAAAAAAAAATTAAAAGAAATTATACCATAACCCCCCACTTTTTAAAAATTATTTATTATTTTATTTTATTTTTTATTAAATCAACATAAAAAACACAACATATACATTATATATCAATATAGATCAATACAGTCCGTAAGCACACATGATTGTATTTCTTTATGACAAAAAAAAATTATACCTTAACCCCCCCACTTTTTAAAAATTATTATTATTATTATTATTTTTTTATTAAATCAACATAAAAAACACAATATATACATTATATATCAATATAGATCAATACAGTCCGTAAGCACACATGATTGTATTTCTTTATGACAAAAAAAAATTATACCTTAACCCCCCCACTTTTTAAAAATTATTATTATTATTATTATTTTTTTATTAAATCAACATAAAAAACACAATATATACATTATATATCAATATAGATCAATACAGTCCGTAAGCACACATGATTGTATTTCTTTATGACAAAAAAAAATTAAAAGAAATTATACCATAACCCCCCACTTATTAAAAATTATTTATTATTTTATTTTATTTTTTATTAAATCAACATAAAAAACACAACATATACATTATATATCAATATAGATCAATACAGTCCGTAAGCACACATGATTGTATTTCTTTATGACAAAAAAAAATTAAAAAAATGATACCATAACCCCCCCACTTTTTAAAAATTATAATTATTTTATTTTATTTTTTATTAAATCAACATAAAAAACACAATATATACATTATATATCAATATAGATCAATACAGTCCGTAAGCACACATGATTGTATTTCTTTATGACAAAAAAAAAAAAAAAAAAAATTATACCATAACCCCCCCACTTTTTAAAAATTATTATTTTATTTTATTTTTTATTAAATCAACATAAAAAACACAATATATACATTATATATCAATATAGATCAATACAGTCCGTAAGCACACATGATTGTATTTCTTTATGACAAAAAAAAATTATACCTTAACCCCCCACTTTTTAAAAATTATTATTATTTTATTTTTTTATTTTTATTAAATCAACATAAAAAAACACAATATATACATTATATATCAATATAGATCAATACAGTCCGTAAGCACACATGATTGTATTTCTTTATGACAAAAAAAATTAAAAAAAATTATACCATAACCCCCCCACTTTTTAAAAATGATTATTATTTTATTTAATTTTTTATTAAATCAACATAAAAAACACAATATATACATTATATATCAATATAGATCAATACAGTCCGTAAGCACACATGATTGTATTTCTTTATGACAAAAAAAATTATACCTTAACCCCCCCACTTTTTAAATTTGTTTTTTTATTAAATCAACATAAAAAACACAATATATACATTATATATCAATATAGATCAATACAGTCCGTAAGCACACATGATTGTATTTCTTTATGACAAAAAATTAAAAAAAAAAATTATACCATAACCCCCCCCTTTTTAAAAATTATTATTATTTTATTTTTTATTAAATCAACATAAAAAAACACAATATGTACATTATATATCAATATAGATCAATACAGTCCGTAAGTACACATGATTGTATTTCTTTATGACAAAAAAAAATTAAAAGAAATTATACCATAACCCCCCACTTTTTAAAAATTATTTATTATTTTATTTTATTTTTTATTAAATCAACATAAAAAACACAACATATACATTATATATCAATATAGATCAATACAGTCCGTAAGCACACATGATTGTATTTCTTTATGACAAAAAAAATTATACCTTAACCCCCCCACTTTTTAAAAATTATTATTATTATTATTATTTTTTTATTAAATCAACATAAAAAACACAATATATACATTATATATCAATATAGATCAATACAGTCCGTAAGCACACATGATTGTATTTCTTTATGACAAAAAAAAATTATACCTTAACCCCCCCACTTTTTAAAAATTATTATTATTATTATTATTTTTTTATTAAATCAACATAAAAAACACAATATATACATTATATATCAATATAGATCAATACAGTCCGTAAGCACACATGATTGTATTTCTTTATGACAAAAAAAAATTAAAAGAAATTATACCATAACCCCCCACTTTTTAAAAATTATTTATTATTTTATTTTATTTTTTATTAAATCAACATAAAAAACACAACATATACATTATATATCAATATAGATCAATACAGTCCGTAAGCACACATGGTTGTATTTCTTTATGACAAAGAAACATTAAAAAAAAATGATACCATAACCCCCCCCCCGGTGCGTGGGACAAATTTTCAAGCGTTGTTGTCCGCAGCTACAAAAAGGTTGGGGACCACTGTTCTAGAACATTCTCCATAAACAGCGTTCCTCCTCAGCCAATCAGAGCGCTCTATTTCTAATTGTCACGCTACGTGTTCTTCAAACCCCGTTTCCATATGAGTTGGGAAATTGTGTTAGATGTAAATATAAACGGAATACAATGATTTGCAAATCATTTTCAAGCCATATTCAGTTGAATATGCTACAAAGACAACATATTTGATGTTCAAACTCTGCAAATAATAATTAACTTAGAATTTCATGGCTGCAACACGTGCCAAAGTAGTTGGGGAAAGGGCATGTTCACCACTGTGTTACATGGCCTTTCCTTTTAACAACACTCAGTATATGTTTGGGAACTGAGGAGACACATTTTTGAAGCTTCTCAGGTGGAATTCTTTCCCATTCTTGCTTGATGTACAGCTTAAGTTGTTCAACAGTCCGGGGGTCTTAGGCTTCACATTTTCAATGGGAGACAGGTATGGACTGCAGGCGGGCCAGTCTAGTACCCGCACTCTTTTACTATGAAGCCACGTTGATGTAACACGTGGCTTGGCATTGTCTTGCTGAAATAAGCAGGGGCGTCCATGGTAACGTTGCTTGGATGGCAACAAAACCTGTATGTACCTTTCAGCATTAATGGTGCCTTCACAGATGTGTAAGTTACCCATGTCTTGGGCACTAATACACCCCCATACCATCACACATGCTGCCTTTTACACTTTGCGCCTAGAACAATCCGGATGGTTCTTTTCCTCTTTGGTCCGGAGGACACGACGTCCACAGTTTCCAAAAACAATTTGAAATGTGGACTCGTCAGACCACAGAACACTTTTCCACTTTGCATCAGTCCATCTTAGATGAGCTCAGGCCCAGCGAAGCCGACGGCGTTTCTGGGTGTTGTTGATAAACGGTTTTTTGCCTTGCATAGGAGAGTTTTAACTTGCACTTACAGATGTAGCGACCAACTGTAGTTACTGACAGTGGGTTTCTAAAGTGTTCCTGAGCCCATGTGGTGATATCCTTTACACGCTGATGTCGCTTGTTGATGCAGTACAGCCTGAGGGATGGAAGGTCACGGGCTTAGCTGCTTACGTGCAGTGATTTCTCCAGATTCTCTGAATGATGATATTACAGACCGTAGATGGTGAAATCCCTAAATTCCTTGCAATAGCTGGTTGAGAAAGGTTTTTCTTAAACCGTTCAATAATTTGCTCAGGCATTTGTTGACAAAGTGGTGACCCTCGCCCCATCCTTGTTTGTGAATGACTGAGCATTTCATGGAATCTACTTTTATACCCAATCATGGCACCCACCTGTTCCCAATTAGCCTGCACACCTGTGGGATGTTCCAAATAAGTGTTTGATGAGCATTCCTCAACTTTATCAGTCTTTTTTGCCACCTTTCCCAACTTCTTTGTCACGTGTTCATTCTAAAGTTAATGATTATTTGCAAAAAAAAAAAAAATGTTTATGAGTTTGAACATCAAATATGTTGTCTTTGTAGCATATTCAACTGAATATGGGTTGAAAAGGATTTGCAAATCATTGTATTCCGTTTATATTTACATCTAACACAATTTCCCAACTCATATGGAAACAGGGGTTTTGTACAACATTCCACCGTCTCTCCCTTTCCGCATTCAGGTCCGCACTTTGTCGCCGTCAACAACAAGAACGAGATCATAGTGACGGACTTCCACAACCACTCGGTGAAGGTAAGGACGACTACTTTTTAAACTAAATCCGCCGTTTTAGACGCCTATCTATTTGTTTACTGTTAGACAAGTTGGCTAAAAAAAAAGTATGTTCTAGAACAGGGGTCTCTAACTCAATTTACCTGGGGGCCACTGGATGCAGAGTCTAGGTGAGGTTGGGCCGAAAAGATTTCTTAAATTATTTTTTTTTAAATGTCTATTTTTATTTTCAACGCAAAATAATATCAAATTAAAGCTGCAAGCAGCATTGATCGGGCCCGCATATTTGGCAGGTGCTAGTCCTAAGTGTCCCAATACTTTTGGTCATAAGTGTCCCAATACTTTTGTCTACTATTAGTCCGAATTGTCCCAATACTTTTGTGTAGTGTACCTACCTTGTCTGCATTGTGTGGGCACGCTGGTGCTTCCTGCTTTTAAGCAGCCTTCTTGAAAAAACAGCAGCATCAGCGCAGCGGCTCTTTGAAGGGTCATAAAATCCAAACCGGAGCAGTTATTAAAACTCTTTCGATAACTTTTAATCAAAAGGGTTCAATCTCTCTCCTGTGTTAGTTTGAAGCCGAAACGACAAACGCGCTCAGAGGAGATAATGTTTGAAGAAAGGTGACCGGTTTTTACAAAAATGTTGTGTTGAAGGGGGAATAGCAAACTTCCTGTAGATTTTTGCTGGGGGTTGTCAATTTATGAAATGTAGGTCTAAATGAGACCTACATAGAGGTTTTTGTTTCATCTCTCTCCGACCTTCCCAGTGGGAGTTACAGGCAGTTTTGTCAGATTTTTCATCCGAGGAGCAGTTTTTTGTGCGTTTTATTAAAAAATTGCTGTAGAGCACAATTTTTAGAGTTGGGGTTAGGTTTTTTTCATTAGATCACAGTTTTAGCCAGTCCTGATGTGTGTGTTCAGTTTGGTGAGTTTTGAAGCATGTTAAGGGGGGTCAAATTAGAGGCAAAAGTGACTGTTTTTAGTACATTTTTGTCTTGAAGGGGGAATTGCCAACTTCCTGTTGATTTTAGCCCGGGGAAATTAATTAATGAAAAGTAGGTCTAAGTAAGACCTACATAGAGGTTTTTGTTTCATGTCTCTACAACATTCGTACTGGGAGTTATAAGCAGTTTTCTTTTTAGGGGGCGCTAGAGCGCAATTTTGAGTTTTGGGGTTTGGTTTTTTGATAAAAAGTTTTGCCGTATATTACTGATGTGTGTGTAAAATTTGGTGAGTTTTGAAGCATGCTAAGGGGGTCAAATTACAGCTCAAAGAGGCAAAAGTGACTTGTTTTTAGTACATTTTTGTCTTGAAGGGGGAATTGCCAACTTCCTGTTGATTTTAGCCCGAGGAAATTAATTAATGAAAAGTAGGTCTAAGTAAGACCTACATAGAAGTTTTTGTTTCATGTCTCTACAACATTTGCACTGGGAGTTATAAGCAGTTTTCTTTTTAGGGGGCGCTAGAGCGCAATTTTGAGTTTTGGGGTTTGGTTTTTTGATAAAAAGTTTTGCCGTATATTACTGATGTGTGTGTAAAATTTGGTGAGTTTTGAAGCATGCTAAGGGGGTCAAATTACAGCTCAAAGAGGCAAAAGTGACTGTTTTTAGTACATTTTTGTCTTGAAGGGGGAATTGCCAACTTCCTGTTGATTTTAGCCCGAGGAAATTAATTAATGAAAAGTAGGTCTAAGTAAGACCTACATAGAGGTTTTTGTTTCATGTCTCTACAACATTCGTACTGGGAGTTATAAGCAGTTTTCTTTTTAGGGGGCGCTAGTAGAGCGCAATTTTGAGTTTTGGGGTTTGGTTTTTTGATAAAAAGTTTTGCCGTATATTACTGATGTGTGTGTAAAATTTGGTGAGTTTTGAAGCATGCTAAGGGGGTCAAATTACAGCTCAAAGAGGCAAAAGTGACTGTTTTTAGTACATTTTTGTCTTGAAGGGGGAATTGCCAACTTCCTGTTGATTTTAGCCCGAGGAAATTAATTAATGAAAAGTAGGTCTAACTAAGACCTACATAGAGGTTTTTGTTTCATGTCTCTACAACATTCGTACTAGGAGTTATAAGCAGTTTTCTTTTTAGGGGGCGCTAGAGCGCAATTTTGAGTTTTGGGGTTTGGTTTTTTGATAAAAAGTTTTACCATATATTACTGATGTGTGTGTAAAATTTGGTGAGTTTTGAAGCATGCTAAGGGGGTCAAATTACAGCTCAAAGAGGCAAAAGTGACTTGTTTTTAGTACATTTTTGTCTTGAAGGGGGAATTGCCAACTTCCTGTTGATTTTAGCCCGAGGAAATTAATTAATGAAAAGTAGGTCTAAATAAGACCTACATAGAAGTTTTTGTTTCATGTCTCTACAACATTTGTACTGGGAGTTATAAGCAGTTTTCTTTTTAGGGGGCGCTAGTAGAGCGCAATTTTGAGTTTTGGGGTTTGTTTTTTTGATAAAAAGTTTTGCCGTATATTACTGATGTGTGTGTAAAATTTGGTGAGTTTTGAAGCATGCTAAGGGGGTCAAATTACAGCTCAAAGAGGCAAAAGTGACTTGTTTTTAGTACATTTTTGTCTTGAAGGGGGAATTGCCAACTTCCTGTTGATTTTAGCCCGAGGAAATTAATTAATGAAAAGTAGGTCTAAGTAAGACCTACATAGAGGTTTTTGTTTCATGTCTCTACAACATTCGTACTGGGAGTTATAAGCAGTTTTCTTTTTAGGGGGCGCTAGAGTTTTGGGGTTTGGTTTTTTGATAACAAGTTTTGCCCTATATTACTGATGTGTGTGTAAAATTTGGTGAGTTTTGAAGCATGCTAAGGGGTCAAATTACAGCGCAAAGTTGCGGAAGAATAATAATAATAATAAAACCTTACAAATTCAATAGGTCCTTATGTCCCATTGCATAAGGACTGGGATGCAATGGGCCATGCGGGCCCTAAATATAAATGAACAAATATATATTGTATCGTTAGTACTGCAAGGGTTTCTGGGTATTTGTTCTGTTGTGTTTATGTTGTGCTACGGTGCGGATGTTCTCCCAAAATTGGGTTCACAGTGTGGCTGTTAAGTGTGGTACTGTTGTACGTCCTTACTCATTGTGTCCATTAGAGGGCAGTGTTGACACCTATACTTCCTGGTCATGAGTCATTCTGTGTGTAGAGATTAGGGATGATGCTCGAAACCGCTTTTCCCGGTTGTTCGATAAGAAAAGAACCGAGTCCTCGGACTCGAATCCCCTTTTTGAGAGCCGATACCCGTTAGCGAGACCACTATAGCAAAGAAAAAGAGTTGGTTCTTTATTCGAATCCCTTCCCACAGGAAATGCCCTGTGGGGCGGCAATGATTGTAGACTCTTACTGACCATACTTGCCAACCCTCCCGAATTTTCCGGGAGACTCCCGAAATTCAGCGCCTCTCCCAAAAAAAACTCCCGGGACAAATATTCTCCCGAAAATCGCCCGATTTTCAGCCGGAGCTGGAAGCCACGCCCCCTGAGTAAGGACAGCCTTTTTTCATGACGGGGAGGACAACAGGGTGACAAGAACTAAATCATCCAGACTAGAGATAAATTGTATTATTATGTTTATTTTACCTAAAAATAAATATATTTATTAATTAAAATAAATAAATAAATGTTTACTATATTTTCCTAAAAACATCCAAATTAATTGTATTTTTATTTGTATTTTTTCATGACTCCTTATTACATCCAGCCATAGAATTATACATTAAAATAAACATATTTGAAATAATTGATTTTAAATGATCATAATAATTCATTTAAAATGACCATATTTAATTATTAAAATAATTGCTTGTTTATCAACAACTTTAGCATTTGATTCATTACATTTTGAAACTCTCAGAAGCCAAATTATGTTGTATTCCTTAATATATATTTATGCAAGTTTGAAGTATCAATTATCTAAACAGTTTTGTTTGCATATTTTCAGGATATATATATATATATATATATATATATATATATATATATATAATATGTATGAAATACTTGACTTGGTGACTAGCTGTCAATATACTCCTCCCCTCCTAACCACGCCCCCACGCCCCCACCTCCCGAAATCGGAGGTCTCAAGGTTGGCAAGTATGCTTACTGACACCTTGTGGCGATATGAAAATACTACGCGTCATTAGTTTGGGCACTTCCGGGTTGACGATGTTAGGCCAGTTCATGAGACAATTGAGAAGTAGACAAGTTGTGTTAGCTCCTACAAGCCTTGGAAAAGATAAGTATGTAAGTAAACTGTTTAGCTTGTTTATGTAACTAAATGTTAAGGTGGAAAGTGTTTAAATTTGCTTATTGAAAAATTATTTTTTTCAATGGATGTTTTGAGGACTTAAAATGGTCGAAATAGTTTCAACACTCAGAAGTATTTTTTTGATGATAGTACTGTACATTTGTGTGAAGCGAATATTTACATATTGTGTATTACATTTCAGTATGTTCATTGAATCACATAGCTTATACATTTGTCATTGTGTGTATTTCAGTTTAAAAAAAATAAAAAATAAATAACAGTCCAGTGCAAGACAAAAGTACTGTGTTACATGGCCTTTCCTTTTAACAACACTCAATAAACGATTGGGAACTGAGGAAACTAATTGTTGAAGCTTTGAAAGTGGAATTCTTGGCATTACATCACTGGATGACAATTTTAGTATTACTACTTGATGCATTACATCACTGGGTGACACTTTTGGTATTACTACTTGATGCATTACATCACTGGATGACACTTTTGGTATTACTACGTGATGCATTACATCACTGGATGACACTTTTAGTATTACTACTTGATGCATTACGTCACTGGATGACACTTTTAGTATTACTACTTGATGCATTACGTCACTGGATGACACTTTTAGTATTACTACTTGATGCATTACGTCACCGGGTGACACTTTTAGTATTACTACTTGATGCATTACGTCACCGGGTGACACTTTTAGTATTACTACTTGATGCATTACGTCACCGGGTGACACTTTTAGTATTACTACTTGATGCATTACGTCACCGGGTGACACTTTTAGTATTACTACTTGATGCATTACGTCACTGGGTGACACTTTTAGTATTACTACTTGATGCATTACGTCACTGGATGACACTTTTAGTATTACTTAGCATTACGTCACTGGATGACATGACCCATTCTTGTTTTATGTAGAGCTTCAGTCGTTCAACAGTCCGCTGTCGTATTTTACGCTTCATAATGCGCCACACATTTTCGATGGGAGACAGGTCTGGACTGCAGGCGGGCCAGGAAAGTACCCGCACTCTTTTTTTTTTACGAAGCCACGCTGTTGTAACACGTGGCTTGGCTTTGTCTTGCTGAAATAAGCAGGGGCGTCCATGAAAAAGACGGCGCTTAGATGGCAGCATATGTCCGAGACCCCTGTTCTAGAACATTCTCCATTATATCGCTTTATCATTGTCCTCATAAACTTCGCTATCGTTCACCAAACATGTGTCTTGTTGAGTTTTTTTTCGTGCTAGCATTCAGGCTGATAAAAATACCGGCATTACTACTACACAAATATGTTATGTTTATGTTCCAAGGTGTACAGCGCCGACGGAGAGTTCCTGTTCAAGTTCGGCTCTCACGGCGAAGGAAACGGACAATTCAACGCCCCCACGGGAGTGGCGGCGGACGCCAACGGAAACATCATCGTGGCCGACTGGGGGAACAGCAGAATACAAGTACTGTCATACTGCAATACTACCAAGTACTGTCATACTTGGTAGTATGTCTACCATAATTATAGGGCAAAAATGTGTAAAATGTTTCAGGAAAAACTAACTAAAGTAAAGACTTTATAAACAAGTTGTGACAACATTCACGACACATTCGCTGTGTACTTTTAGTGTCTCCAATATTGTCCACACCTGTCTCCATCTATTGTCCACACCTGTCTCCATCTAAACACTTTAACCATCTAAAATAAAGCATTATTACATTAGATTTGAAAAAGATAAATATCAAAATGGCCTTTGTATGCTTTGAATTTTAAGTGGTGATCCTCCTTTACTAGTAGGTGTGTAACTGAGGTGTGTGTTTGTGTGTCAGGTGTTTGACAGCACAGGTTCCTTCCTGTCTTACATCAACACGTCGGCGGACCCTCTGTACGGCCCACAAGGTCTCGCCCTCACGTCAGACGGCAACGTGGCCGTGGCCGACTCCGGCAACCACTGCTTCAAGGTGTACAGATACCTGCAGTAGCCACACACCACAGCAGGGTGGCGCCGTCGCACCAGCGTGTGCGTGAAGGACGTCTTTCATCCTCTCCTCTCCCTCCAGGATTGAACCTTTCTGCCTTTGCTCCTCCATCTTGCTGCGTCAGCGTTTGTCAGACTCCTCCGTCACATTTCTCAAGTCCCACCTGCAGGCCAACTTGTGGAATGACATCATTTGCCAAACAGAGATAAGCCTGAATGTTGTCAAATACTCTATATAATAAGTTGAGTTTGAAAAAGTAATATATATATGTATATCAATGTGAATATTTATCATTTAAGGAAATCAACAACAGCTAATGACACCAAACACCATTTAGAGTGGGAGGAGCTTGTGTAGCTAAAACATGACCTTCTCTGGTTTAATATTAAAGTGTTAAACTCTTAAGTGGAGTTTCTTTACACAGCACACTTTATTTAGCTGTTGCCATAGAAACCAAGGAACTAATTCATTGGAAAAAATATTTTAATGAGCTAATTAAAAAAAAATGTTTTGCTAATGTTTGCATGAAAAACATGTGTTAGCATTCCATGATTAGCATTTGTTACTTACCAAGTTCTATGGCTAAGGTGTACAACTAGAAATTAGCTAAAATTTTTTAAAAAAAAAGTTAGCACGCTAATGTTAGCATTAAAAAGGGTAACGTGTGCCGTACCAAGTTATGTGACTATAAGTGTGAAAATAGCTCAGAAAAAGTTAGTATGTTAACATGAACATGCTAACGTTAGCATGTTAACAACACACTAACATTAACATACTAAAGTTAGCATGTTAACAACACGCTACCGTTAACATACTAACGTTGGCGTTTTAACAACATACTAATGTTAGCATGTTAACAACATACTAACATTAACATGTTAATACACTATCGTTAACATACTAACGTTAGCATGTTAATAACATACTAAAGTTAGCATGTTAACAACACACTAACATACCGGTACTAACGTTAGCATGTTAACATACTAACGTTAGTATGTTAAAACACTAATGTTAACATACTAACGTTAGTATGTTAAAACACTAATGTTAACATACTAACGTTAGTTTGTTAACAACATACTAACGTTAGCATGTTGTTAACATACTAACATTAGCAAGTTAACAACACACTAACATTAACATACTAACATTAGCAAGTTAACAACACACTAACGTTAACATGCTAACGCTAGTATGTTGTTAACATGCCAACATTAGTATGTTGTTAGTATGTTAACATTAGTGTGTTAACATACTAACATTAGTATGTTTTTAGCATGTTAACAACATACTAATGTTAGCATGTTAACAACAAACTAATGTTAGTATGTTAACACAATAATGTTAACATGCTAACGTTATGTTAACATGCTAAAAACATACTAACGTTAGTATGTTAACACACTAATGTTAGCATACTAACAACATACTATCGTTAGCATGTTAACATACTAACGTTAGTATGTTTTTTAGCATGTTAACATACTAATGTTAACATACTAATGTTAGTATGTTAACACAATAATGTTAACATTCTAACATTATTATGTTGTTAACATGCTAAAAACATACCAACGTTAGTATGTTAAAACACTAATGTTAGCATACTAACAACATACTATCGTTAGCATGTTAACATACTAACATTAGTATGTTTTTTAGCATGCTAACAACATACTAATGTTAGCATGTTAACAACATACTAATGCATACTTGCCAACCCTCCCGGATTTTCCGGGAGACTCCCGAAATTCAGCGCCTCTCCCGAAAACCTCCCGGGACAAATTTTCTCCCGAAAAACTCCCGAAATTCAGGCGGACCTGAGTGACGTGTTGACAACACACAACAACAGTGTCTACCGTAAAGCAGTTCGTCTGCCGTAAACAGTAATGTTGTGACACTTTTAAACAGGACAATACTGCCATCTACTGTACATGCATATGTGACCCACCCATAATGTGTCACATTTTTGTGTTGATTTATTTATTTTATTTTGTGGTTTGAATTCGTTTTTGGAGCTGTCATTACACATTTATCAGTATTCACATTGGTCAGTAGGGGGCAGTAGGGCGTTTCTTCCCAATTGAATGCTATCACCTGCAGACCGGAAGTGGCTCGTCATTCTGATGAGCGCGACCAGTCTGTGAACAATTGAAACGTCCTGTGTGCTTTTTCCTCCTGTATAACAGGTTAGTTTTGGTGAATCAACTCACTGAATAATATCCATGTGATCTTTATACACATTCTGATGGTGGAGCCTAACTCTAAAGTGTTTGTGAGTTGTAGTTTGTAAATGAACACTGAAATTCAAGTATTTATTTTATTTATATATATATATATATATATATATATATATATAGCTAGAATTCACTGAAAGTCAAGTATTTCTTATATATATATATATATATATATATCTTAACCACGCCCCCCGCCCCACCCCCGACCACGCCCACCCCCCAACTCCCGAAATCGGAAGTCTCAAGGTTGGCAAGTATGTTCTAATGTTAGCATGTTAACAACACACTAATGTTAACATACTAACAACATACTATCGTTAGCATGTTAACATACTAACGTTAGAATGTTGTTAGCATGTTAACATACTAACATTAGTATGTTTTTTAGCATGTTAACAACATACTAATGCTAGCATGTTAACATACTAACGTTAGTATGTTGTTAGCATGTTAACAACACACTAATGTTAACATACTAACGTTAGTATGTTGTTAGCATGTTAACAACACACTAATGTTAACATACTAACGTTAGCGGGTGTCTTTTACCAAGCTGCAAAATGATCTAAAAAAAAAAAGGAGCATTTTGCCATCTTTTTAAAATATATGTATTAAATGCGAGACTTCCCTGATAAAACAAAGATATATTTACACGTGTAGAGTCTGCATGGCACCAACAGCTGCTCACATGACACAAAGCTTGACATGAAGGTCAAATGAGTCATATTAAAATGGTTGACAAAGAGTAAAGAAGTTCAAAGATTGTCCAGGTAAAAAGTGCAGGCCAAGCTGCCCCCTGCTGGTCCTGGGTGGAACAACAACAAGAAGAAATAGGACATCAGAACAAGGAAATGTTGCAGAGGAGGAAGGCAAACTGCTTTTTATATATATGTCAATTTGTGTGTATACATACACACATATGTAGGTACACGTGTGTATGTGTATATATGTGTGTATATTGTTGCGTTTTGGACCAGTTGTTCCTCCCAGGGAATTCAAGTCACAAGTCGCTCCCAAGCTCTTTACGACACTTAAAGCTGAGTTGAAAAACCACCAGAGACAGAATAGGTATTTTGTAATATATTTGCAAAGCTTTGCAAATATACATATGAGACCAGTCCAGCATAGAACATTCAAATGCGCCCCTAAGATCGTCTGTTCCCCGAAACACCCTCAACCCCTCTTAAGTCCCTGGCAGTCCTGTGTCTCTAGCCAAAACACATGTCCATTATCTCTCTTTCTAACATTCCTCATTCAAGGTTAAGCACACAGTTTTGCAGACAACCAAAAGACCACAATTGGAAGAATAACACTAGCTGTTTTGTAATATGATTATGAAATAAAAAGAAGTAACACTTAAATTCGGATATATGTAAATCCATACATACATATTAGGGTTGTACGGTATGCTGCTATTAGTATAGTACCACGATACTAATGAATCCAAGCCTATGAAAAGTAATCCACTGTAATGATACCAAGTACAGTAGCGTATCAAGTCGATACTACTATGATTACGTCTATTTTTTGGCATCACAACATCTCCTTTCATTTAAAAAAAAATGTATATTATGTTTATAAACTGGACACATGAGGACTTATATGACCAATGTATGATCCTGTAACTACTTGGTATCAAATTGATACTCAAATGTGGTATCATCCAAAACTAACTAACTAAAACTAAAAGTATCAAAGAAGAGAAGAATAAGTGATTATTACATTTTAACAGAAGTGTAGATAGAACATGTTGAAAGAGAAAATAAGCAGATATTAACAGTAAATGAACAAGTTGATTAATAATCCATTTTTACAGTTTGTCCTTTATAATTTAGACAAAATAATAGGTGTATAAATGACACAATATGTTACTGCATAGACTAATTAGGAGCCTTTGTTTGTTTACTTACTACTAAAAGACAAGTTGTCTAGTATGTTCACTATTTTATTTAAGGACAAACTTGCAATAATAAACATATGTTTATTGTACTTAAGATTTTTTTGTTAAAATAAAGCCAATAATGACATTTTTTGTGGTCCCCTTTATTTAGAAAAGTATCGAAATAATTTTGGTACCAGTACCAAAATACTGGTATCGGGACAACACTAACATGTATACGTTAGGTCAGGCTTTTATAATATAAAATATAAAATCTTTATATATATTTTATAACATAAAAGCCCATGACGAGCAGGGAAACCTGCAAAACAGGCTTGTAGGGATGATATTTCAGGCTATATCATCCCTACAAGCCTGTTTTGCAGGTTTCCTGCTCGTCAGGGGCTTTTATGTTATAAAATATATATAAAGATTTTATAACATAAAAGCCCCTGACGAGCAGGGAAACCTGCAAAACAGGCTTGTAGGAATGATATTTCAGGCTATATCATCCCTACAAGCCTGTTTTGCAGGTTTCCTGCTCGTCAGGGGATTTTATAATATAAAATCTTTATATATATTTTATAACATAAAAGCCCCTGACGAGCAGGGAAACCTGCAAAACAGGCTTGTAGGGATGATATTTCAGGCTGTATCATCCCTACAAGCCTGTTTTGCAGGTTTCCCTGCTCGTAAGGGGATTTTATAATATAAAATATAAAATCTTTATATATATTTTATAACAAAAGCCCCTGATGAGCAGAGAAACCTGCAAAACAGGCTTGTAGGGATGATATTTCAGGCTGTATCATCCCTACAAGCCTGCTTTGCAGGTTTCCCTGCTCGTCAGGGGCTTTTATGTTATAAAATATATATAAAGATTTTATATTATAAAATCCCCTGACGAGCAGGAAACCTGCAAAACAGGCTTGTAGGGATGATATAGCCTGAAATATCATTCCTACAAGCCTGTTTTGCAGGTTTCCCTGCTCGTCAGGGGATTTTATAGTATAAAATCTTTATATATATTTTATAACATAAAAGCCCCTGACGAGCAGGGAAACCTGCAAAACAGGCTTGTAGGGATGATATTTCAGGCTATATCATCCCTACAAGCCTGTTTTGCAGGTTTCCCTGCTCGTCAGGGGATTTTATATTATAAAATATAAAATCTTTATATATATTTTATAACCTGACGAGCAGGGAAACCTGCAAAACAGGCTTGTAGGGATGATATTTCGGGCTATACCATCCCTACAAGCCTGTTTTGCAGGTTTCCCTGCTCGTCAGGGGCTTTTATAATATAAAATCTTTATTTATATTTCATAACATAAAAGCCCCTGACAAGCAGGGAAACCTGCAAAACAGGCTTGTAGGGATGATACAGCCTGAAATATCATCCCTACAAGCCTGTTTTGCAGGTTTCCCTGCTCGTCAGGGGATTTTATGTTATAAAATATAAAATCTTTATATATATTTTATAACATAAAAGCCCCTGACGAGCAGGGAAACCTGCAAAACAGGCTTGTAGGGATGCTATTTCAGGCTATATCATCCCTACAAGCCTGTTTTGCAGGTTTCCTGCTCGTCAGGGGATTTTATAATATAAAATATAAAATCTTTATATATATTTTATAACAAAAGCCCCTGATGAGCAGAGAAACCTGCAAAACAGGCTTGTAGGGATGATATAGCCTGAGTGTCCACCCTGAGATGGGTAGGTTGTGAGTTCAAACCCCGGCCGAGTCATACCAAAGACTATAAAAATGGGAGCCATCACCTCCCTGCTTGGTACTCAGCATCAAGGGTTGGAATTGGGGGTTAAATCACCATAAATTGATTCCCGGGCGCGGCCACCGCTGCTGCTCACTGCTCCCCTCACCTCCCAGGGGGTTTATCAAGGGTGATGGGTCAAATGCAGGGAATAATTTCACCACACCTAGTGTGTGTGTGTGTGACAATCATTGCTACTTTAACTTTATATATGTATATATAAATCAGTGTGCATTTTTCCCACTAAAATATGGACTTTAGTTGGGGGCTGGAACCAATTATTCATGTTTACATTGTTTCTTATGCTTCACCAACCCATCAGTTCGTAATTCAAGCCCATTGGATTAAGTTTGTAAATGGAGGTACTACTATATGTTCTAGAGCAGTGGTTCTTAACCTTGTTGGAGGTAGTGAACCCCACCAGTTTTATATACGCATTCACCCAACCCTTTAGTGAAAAATATATATCTTTTTTTTTTCAAATTCAAGACAAAGTTATGTTGGGTTTTTTTACTGGTGCACGAACATCACCTTGTACAAAGAACAAAAGCAACACAGTGCATGAACTCACAACAAATGACACACCTGCAAATCAGTCGGACTTCTGCTGTTGCCGTATCCATAATACGCCGATAGGGAGAAGTTTTTATTTACACGATGAGTCGGGTGTGTCTCGCCCTCCGCCGAACCCCTGGGCCCGACTCACCGAACCCCTAGGGTTCCATCCAACCAAGGTTAAAGGGGAACATTATCACCAGACCTATGTGAGCGTCAATATATACCTTGATGTTGCAGAAAAAAGACCATATATTTTTTTTAACCGATTTCCGAACTCTAAATGGGTGAAATTTGGCGAATTAGACGCCTTTCTATTATTCGCTCTCGGAGCGATGACGTCACATCCTGGCCTGCTGACATCAACTCCAAAACTGGACAGATCAGCTTTCAGGAAAAGAGAGCGGATGAGGGTATGTCTACAGCAGGGGTGCTCATTACGTCGATCGCGAGCTATCGGTCGATATCGGAGGGTGTGTCAGTCGATCACCAGCCAGGCATTAAAAAAATAGTCCTAAAAATGAGCGATCATGAATCTTCACTATGACGTCACTTCCGTCACTTGATTGACATTCACGGCACCCGAGGGTCTTCTGAGATGACGCTGGCTGCTGCCAGCTCATTAAAATGACCGACTGGAAGGCGAGAAACACTTTATTTCAACAGACTCTGGCGTCGTACCTGTCGTCAAAACTCCAAAGACCGACTGCACAGTTGCACAATAAAAGCTCTGCTTCATCCTGCCTGCGCTACCAAAATAAGAGTCTCAGGAAGCTGGCGTGCACAAGCTAGCAAGCTACGGAGTTTGCCGACAATGTATTTCTTGTAAAGTGTATATAAAGGAGTACGGAAGCTGGACAAATAAGATGCCAAAAACCAACCACTTTCATGTGGTATTGGACAGAAAGGAGGACTTTTTTTCTCCTCCATTCGAAAATGCGGACCTTATCAGCACCACTGTCTGATTCCAATCAATGCAAGTCATCAGAATCAGGTAATACACCAACTTATATTCTTGTCTTCATGAAAGAAAGGAATCTATATGTGTTAAACATGCTTGTATTATTTTTAAACACCTTTAACTTGTTAACAATATTAATTATATGTGTTAAACATGCTTGTATTATCTTTAACCACCTTTAACTTATTACCAATATTAACTATATGTGTTAAACATGCTTGTATTATCTTTAACCACCTTTAAGTTGTTAACAATATTAACTATATGTGTTAAACATGCTTGCATTATCTTTAACCACCTTTAACTTATTACCAATATTAACTATATGTGTTAAACATGCTTGTATTATCTTTAAACACCTTTAACTTATTAACAATATTAACTATATGTGTTAAACATGCTTGTATTATCTTTAACCACCTTTAACTTATTACCAATATTAACTATATGTGTTAAACATGCTTGTTTTATCTTTAACCACCTTTAAGTTGTTAACAATATTAACTATTTGTGTTAAACATGCTTGTATTATTTTTAACCACCTTTACTTGTTAACAATATTAACTATATGTGTTAAACATGCTTGCATTATCTTTAACCACCTTTAACTTATTACCAATATTAACTATGTGTTAAACATTCTTGTATTATCATTAAACACCTTTAACTTGTTAACAATATTAATTATATGTGTTAAACATGCTTGTATTATCTTTAAACACCTTTAACTTGTTAACAATATTAACTATATGTGTTAAACATGCTTGCATTATCTTTAAACACCTTTAACTTGTTAACAATATTAACTATATGTGTTAAACATGCTTGTGTTATCATTAAACACCTTTAACTTGTTAACAATATTAATTATATGTGTTAAACATGCTTGTATTATCATTAAACACCTTTAATTTAATAACAATATTAACTATGTGTGTTAAACATGCTTGTATTATTTTTAAACACCTTTAACTTACTACCAATATTAACTATATGTGTTAAACATGCTTGTATTATCTTTAAACACCTTTAACTTGTTAACAATATTAACTATGTGTTAAACATGCTTGTATTATCATTAAACACCTTTAATTTAATAACAATATTAACTATGTGTGTTAAACATGCTTGTGTTATCATTAAACACCTTTAACTTGTTAACAATATTAATTATATGTGTTAAACATGCTTGTATTATCTTTAAACACCTTTAACTTACTACCAATATTAACTATATGTGTTAAACATGCTTGTATTATCTTTAAACACCTTTAACTTGTTAACAATATTAACTATATGTGTTAAACATGCTTGCATTATCTTTAAACACCTTTAACTTGTTAACAATATTAACTGTGTTAAACATGCTTGTATTATCATAAAACACCTTTAACTTGTTAACAATATTAACTATATGTGTTAAACATGCTTGTATTATCTTTAAACACCTTTAATTTAATAACAATATTAACTGTGTGTTAAACATGCTTGCATTATCATTAAACATCTTTAACTTGTTAACAATATTACCTATATGTGTTAAACATGCTTGCATTATCTTTAAACACCTTTAACTTGTTAACAATATTAACTATGTGTTAAACATGCTTGTATTATCATTAAACACTTTTAACTTGTTAACAATATTAACTATATGTGTTAAACATGCTTGTATTATCTTTAAACACCTTTAACTTGTTAACAATATTAACTATATGTGTTAAACATGCTTGTATTATCATTAAACACCTTTAACTTGTTAACAATATTAATTATATGTGTTAAACATGCTTGTATTATCTTTAACAATATTAACTATGTGTTAAACATGCTTGTATTATCATTAAACACCTTTAATTTAATAACAATATTAACTATGTGTGTTAAACATGCTTGCATTATCATTAAACATCTTTAACTTGTTAACAATATTAACTATATGTGTTAAACATGCTTGCATTATCTTTAAACACCTTTAACTTATTAACAATATTAACTATATGTGTTAAACATGCTTGTATTATCTTTAAACACCTTTAACTTGTTAACAAAAACATATATTTCATAAATAAGTAAATATAAATGATATATATGAATGAGGTAGATCCCCACGACTTGATCAATTGAAAAGTAGCTCGCCTGCAGAAAAAGTGTGAGCACCCTTGGTCTACAGAATATAGGGAATAAGCGGTAGAAAATGGATGGATGGATTATACATAAACTGTGTTTACCAATAATTTAGCTTAAAAACAATTTTTTTTTTTCAATCATTCGAGTACATTCGAGTAGTCTTGTGTAATGCAGTATTTTGTGTCTATTTAGGTATGGTTAACCTGAGTGCTGAAATCGTGGAAAAATATATGTTCTTATCGCGCCTGTATGCACTCTCAAAGTGCATGTTGTTGCCAAATGTATTTCATATGCTGTAAACCTAGTTCATAGTTGTTAGTTTCCTTTAATGCCAAACAAACACATACCAATCGTTGGTTAGAAGGCGATCGCCGAATTCGTCCTCGCTTTCTCCCGCGTCGTTTTCATCGGTTTCGCTTGCATACGCTTCAAACCGATATGGCTCAATAGCTTCAGTTTCTTCTTCAATTTCGTTTTCGCTACCTGCCTCCACACTACAACCATCCGTTTCAATACATGCGTAATCTGTTGAATCGCTTTAGCCGCTGAAATCCGAGTCTGAATCCGAGCTAATGTCGCTATAGCTTGCTGTTCTATCCGCCATGTTTGTTTGTGTTGGCTTCACTATGTGACGTCACAGGAAAATGGACGGATGTATATAACGATGGTTAAAATCAGGCACTTTGAAGCTTTTTTTAGGGATATTGCGTGATGGGTAAAACTTTGAAAGAAACTTCGAAAAATAAAATAAGCCACTGGGAACTGATTTTTAATGGTTTTAACCCTTCTGAAATTGTGGATGGCATTCCACCCGGAAAAGGGTGGAGTGCCATCTCCGGGTTGGGGAGGAGATCTTGCCCCAAGTGGAGGAGTTCAAGTACCTCGGAGTCTTGTTCACGAGTGAGGGAAGAGTGGATCGTGAGATCGACAGGCGGATCGGTGCGGCGTCTTCAGTAATGCGGACGCTGTATTGATCCGTTGTGGTGAAGAAGGAGCTGAGCCGGAAGGCAAAGCTCTCGATTTACCGGTCGATCTACGTTCCCATCCTCACCTATGGTCATGAGCTTTGGGTTATGACCGAAAGGACAAGATCACGAGTACAAGCGGCCCAAATGAGTTTCCTCCGCCGGGTGGCGGGGCTCTCCCTTAGAGATAGGGTGAGAAGCTCTGCCATTCGGGGGGAGCTCAAAGTAAAGCCGCTGCTCCTCCACATGGAGAGGAGCCAGATGAGGGCACGTCCGACCGGTAGGAGGCCGCGGGGAAGACCCAGGACACGTTGGGAAGACTATGTCTCCCGGCTGGCCTGGGAACGCCTCGGGGTCCCACAGGAAGAGCTGGACGAAGTGGCTGGGGAGAGGGAAGTCTGGGCTTCCCTGCTTAGGCTGCTGCCCCCGCGACCCGACCTCGGATAAGCGGAAGAAGATGGATGGATGGATGGACTTTTTTGTATTGGATGTTTATCTTTATTTTTGCACATTTTAAAGCAAAATAAGCAATACTTTTACTTTTGAAATGCTTATACTATTGCAGAATATTAAGATTTGCACTGGATGTTTACTTTTGTATTTGCACATTAAAAAGCAAATAAGCTACTTTTAATTTTGTTAAATGTTAAAAGTTTTAAATGTTTATATTGTTACAGAATATTTTGTCATGTTGTTGTCAATGTTGACTGAGTGGCCATACTTTTTTTTTTTGTAAATAAGTCATGCCTTTTGAAAAAACTGGCCTAAATTTATTTTTTCATCTTCATTTTAAATAAAAAAATAATCGGTAAAAGGAAAAATAATCTGTAGATTAATCGAAAAAAATAATCTATAGATTAACCGATTGATCGGAGAAAAAAAAATCTATAGATTAATCGATAGAAAAATAATCGTTAGCTGCAGCCCTAGTGGCCATACTTTTTTTTTTTGTAAATAAGTCATGCCTTTTGAAAAAACTGGCCTAAAGTTATTTTTTTCATCTTCATTTTAAATAAAAAAATAATCGGTAAAAAGAAAAATAATCTACAGATTAATCGAAAAAAAAATCTATAGATTAACCGATTAATCGAAAAAAAATAATCTATAGATTAATCGATAGAAAAATAATCGTTAGCTGCAGCCCTAGTGACCATACTTTTTTTTTTGTAAATAAGTCATGCCTTTTGAAAAAACTGGCCTAAATTTATTTTTTCATCTTCATTTTAAATAAAAAAATAATCGGTAAAAGGAAAAATAATCTATAGATTAATCGGAAAAAATATATCTATAGATTAACCGATTAATCGAAAAAAATAATCTATAGATTAATCGATAGAAAAATAATCGTTAGCTGCAGCCTTAGTTTTAACCATTCTGAAATGGTGATAATGTTCCCCTTTAAGAACCACTGTTCTAAAAGATATCTTCTGAACCCCAAGCACCTTTGGTAGTCGTCCTCCCTGGAGTCTAACACACACTAAGCAGACTTTACAGCTCTGTGGTCATCCACCTCTTCTAAAGGGTCTCCTTGACACTCCTTTGAGCAGTCAGGTGTGAGTAGTCGTCAGTTATGGTGAAGCTACCGCATAGTCCATAGTGGATCTAACATAAGAGCGAGAGAACCGGTTTCGAACATCATCCCTAATGTCATCTGAAAGAACTTGGGATTGACCAGCGTCTTTTATTCCCCGAGAGGAAGACTGGTTTGACGCAACACTCCCAAACTTAAGGTCCTTTTAGGGTGGGAAGGGTGCTAAGTTAGGCGTGGAATGTGACGAAGTGATGTCAGAGCCTCTTTCACTGCCATGGTCTCACTGGGGAGTCCCCCAGCAAGACCTCGCAGATTGTGGATAAGGATTGTTTGCGAGGGCGAGCGGACCCCTTCCAATTGGTTTGTCTGCTCTAGTTGTCCGTTCTGGTTCTCAAAGACCAGTTGGTTAGTTCCATGTTTTAGATTTCAGAGAACCGTACAAGAGAGAGGCTCTTAGAAAGTTAAGAACTGGCACTGGACTAAGAAATGTGAGACACTTGTAAGACTTAACGTGCAGGTGGTGCTCTTACCTTAGTAGTAATGGCAGATCTGCAGCCGGCTGTTGGGGTCGTACTTCCCCGGGCTGAAGAAGGGGCAGACGGGCTGGTCGAAGCAGGTGTCGAACAAGAACAGTTTCTTCATGGTGACGGCGTCGTAGAAGCTCAGGCGTCCGTTGTCGTAGTCCAGGTAGACGCCCACGCGGGGCGAGTTCCAGTAGTCGGCCACCGGGATGCGGCCGTCCTCGCCGTTGGCGTAGAGGCGGTCCTGCAGGCACAGGCTCCAGTAGCCGGCGGAGGGCGTGAGCGTCACAAAGCCCTTCCTGTTGCTGCCCTCGGTGGTGACGCCCAGGTACCACACGCCCTTGTCGCGCACGTCCACCTCCCAGTAGTGCTGCCCGCTGCAGTACTGCGCCGTCGCCAGCACGCCGCAGAAGCGCGTGAAGCGCTCCGGCAGGTCGGGCTCCTGGTTGCGCACCAGCGCCTCCTCCACCTTGGTGTCAAAGTCCGAGATGGTCAGGTTGGGGTGCGCCGTGTTGGGGTCCAGCGTCAGGTTCTGGGGCACTAAGCACAGACGGGTTATTGGTGTAGAACTTAGGAAGACTGATGTGGTGCAGAATGCTGGACTTTGGGGGAAGGGGGATGAGAAACTGAAAAGAACCTCCTATGAGAATGAGATCAATCAATGTTTATTTATATAGCCTGACGAAGGCAGATGATTAAATATATCCATATTTGTGTGTTACTTCTTTTAAACCATAGTCATAGTACAAAAACAGCTAGTGTTCTTTATTTGTTATCTTTTGGTTGTCTGCAAGTACTGTGTGCTAACCTTGACTTTAGGAATGTAAGGAGGACAGATACTCCTTTTTCCTTATCTGTTCCTGTGCCCAGCTGAGGAGGACAATGGGCATGTGTTTGGGCTGGAAAGAGAGACACTTTATAGAAGAGAAGGTTTCCATTTTTTGGATCAGACCATCTTAGCTGCGCGATTGAATTGTTCTATGCTGGACTGGTCTCATTCTATTTCCAAGGCTTTGGAGATAAAATGACAAAATACCTATTCTGTCTCTGGTGGTTCTTCTACTCAGCTTTACTGTCATAAAAGAGCTTGGGAGTGGCCAGCAGCTTGAATTCCCTGGGAGGAACAACTGGTCCAAACGCAACAATTCCTAAATCACAAGTGTCTCAAAGGGCTGCACAAGCCACAACGACATCCTCGGTTCAGAGCCCATATAAGGGCAAGGAAAAACTCTCAACCCAGTGGGATGTCAATAAGAATGACTATGAAAAACCTTGGAGAGGACCGCAGATGTGGGTGACCCCCCCCCCCCCCCCTTTACGGGAGACCGGATGCAATGGACGTCGAGTGGGTCTAGCATAATATTGTGAAAGTCCAGTCCATAGTGGATCTAACATAATAGTGTGAAAATCCAGTCCATAGTGGATCTAACATAATAGTGTAAGAGTCCAGTCCATAGTGGGTCTAACATAATAGTGTGAGAGTCCAGTCCATAGTGGATCTAACATAATAGTGTGAGAGTCCTGTCCATAGTGGATCTAACATAATAGTGAGAGTCCAGTCCATAGTGGATCTAACATAATAGTGTGAGAGTCCTGTCCATAGTGGATCTAACATAATAGTGAGAGTCCAGTCCATAGTGGATCAAACATAATAGTGTGAGAGTCCAGTCAATAGTGGATCTAACATAATAGTGAGAGTCCAGTCCATAGTGGATCTAACATAATAGTGAGAGTCCAGTCCATAGTGGATCTAACAAAATAGTGTGAGAGTCCAGTCCATAGTGGGTCTAACATAATAGTGTGAGAGTCCAGTCCATAGTGGATCTAACATAATAGTGTGAAAGTCCTGTCCATAGTGGATCTAACATAATAGTGAGAGTGCAGTCCGTAGTGGATCTAACATAATAGTATGAGAGTCCAGTCCATAGTGGATCTAACATAATAGTGTGAGAGTCCTGTCCATAGTGGATCTAACATAATAGTGTGAGAGTCCAGTCCATAGTGGATCTAACATGATAGTGAGAGTCCAGTCCATAGTGGGGCCAGCAGGAGACCATCCCGAGCGAAGACGGGTCAGCAGCACAGAGATGTCCCTAACCGATGCACAGGCGAGCGGTCCACCCCGGGTCCCGACTCTGGACATCCAGCACTTTATCCATGGCCAGAGATATTCGTAAGTGTTCTTTTTTAGTCCATAGTCATGTTTAAAGCAGCTAATATTTTCCCATGTGAACACTTTGGGTCTTGATCTTATGTCCTCTCGTAAACTCTGTTTCACCTTGAAGGCGCTGGAATGTTTATTGGGAGTATAATGTACTCCCTTTTTTACCGTATCAGTTCAGAACAATAAGGCTGGATTTCTTTCTGGGCGGGTGGGGACTGTTTTCATACTAATAAGCTGACTTATTCCGTTTGATTTTCAGACCGATGCTGCTATTATAGCATTGTGAGGGCTGGTCTCCTAAAGCTTTAGTAAAACTTGATAATATTGCTATTCTGTCTTGGTGGTCCTTCTTACTCAACATATGTCATCTAGGGATGATGTTTGATAAGAAATTATCGAGTTCGAGCCCATTTTCGAATCCTCTTATCGAACCGATTCCTTATCGATTCTCTTATCGAATCCAGATAGGTTGTTGCATATGGAAAAAAACACAATATTTGGTTGAACAAAAGCTCACTTTTATTTTATAAGAAAAAACTAAACTAAAATAAATAAATAAATAAATATTGACTGTTACCCCCCTAAAAAAAGTAAATAAATATTGACTGTTGTTACCCAAAGTATATTAAGTGGGATTTTTCAGAAAAACAAATATATACAGTAACACAAAAACAACCTGTCTGTGATCACTATAGGTGTATAAATAATAGTGTTAAATAAAATCAGTCCTGAAATAATACAGCTCTCCAAAAAGTGCACTTCTGCTGCTATTGGAACATACTAACTACACACACTATGACACTAAGAACACCACAGTCATCAATCAACAATTCTTCTTCCAAACAATTATTTCGATGGTGGAAATACACAACTGGCAGCCATTTTAAGTCCTCAAAACATCCATTGAATCAGTGCACAAAAATCGTTTTTCAATAAACATCTTAGTATCAAATGTAACCACTTTCCACCTAAATATTGAGTTACATAAACAAGTTAAACAGTCTACTTACAGACTTATCCTTTCCAAGGCTTGTAAGAGCTAACACAACTTGTCTACTTCTCAATTGTCTCATGAACTGAACTGACGTCGCCAACCTGGAAGTGCCCAAACTAATGACGCGTAGTATTTTCATATCGCCACAAGGTGTCAGTAAGAGTCTACAATCAAATGGGCGAAACACTGCCGCCCCACAGGGCATTTCCTGTGGGACGGGATTCGTTCCCAGGGATTCGAATAAAGAACCAACTATTTTTCTTTACTATAGTGGCCTCGATAACGGGAACCGGTTCTCAAAAAGGGATTCGAGTCCATGGAATCGGTTCTTTTCTTATCGAACAACCGGGAGAACCGGTTTCGAACATCATCCCTAATGTCATCTGAAAAAACTTGGGATTGACCAGCGTCTTTTATTCCCCGAGAGGAAGACTGGTTTGACGCAACACTCCCAAACTTAAAGGGGAACATTATCACCAGAACTCTGTAAGCGTCAATATATACCTTGATGTTGCAGAAAAAAGACCATATATTTTTTTAACCGATTTCCGAACTCTAAATGGGTGAATTTTGGCGAATTAAACGCCTTTCTAATATTCGCTCTCGGAGCAATGACGTCACAACCATTCTGAAATTGTGATAGTGTTCCCCTTTACAGTCCTTTTAGGGTGGGAAAGGTGCTAAGTTAGGCGTGGAATGTGAAGAAGTGATGTCAGAGCCTCTTTCACTGCCATGGTCTCACTGGGGAGTCCGCCATTTTCTCAAACACCGAGTCAAATCAGCTCTGTTATTTTCCGTTTTTTCGACTGTTTTCCGTACCTTGGAGACATCATGCCTCGTCGGTGTGTTGTCGGAGGGTGTAACAACACCAACAGGGACGGATTCAAGTTGCACCAGTGGCCCAAAGATGCGAAAGTGGCAAGAAATTGGACGTTTGTTCCGCACACTTTACCGACGAAAGCTATGCTACGACAGAGATGGCAAGAATGTGTGGATATCCTGCGACACTCAAAGCAGATGCATTTCCAACGATAAAGTCGAAGAAATCTGCCGCCAGACCCCCATTGAATCTGCCGGAGTGTGTGAGCAATTCAGGGACAAAGGACCTCGGTAGCACGGCAAGCAATGGAGGCAGTTTGTTCCCGCAGACGAGCGAGCTAAACCCCCTATCGACCCTAGCTTCCCTGGCCTGCTGACATCAACTCCAAAACTGGACAGATCAGCTTTCAGGAAAAGAGCGCGGATGAGGGTATGTCTACAGAATATATTAATTGATGAAAATTGGGCTGTCTGCACTCTCAAAGTGCATGTTGTTGCCAAATGTATGTCATATGCTGTAAACCTAGTTCATAGTTGTTAGTTTCCTTTAATGCCAAACAAACACATACCAATCGTTGGTTAGAAGGCGATCGCCGAATTCGTCCTCGCTTTCTCCCGTGTCGCTTTCGTCGGTTTCGCTGGCATACGGTTCAAACCGATATGGCTCAATAGCTTCAGCTTCTTCTTCAATTTCGTTTTCGCTACCTGCCTCCACACTACAACCATCCGTTTCAATACATGCGTAATCTGTTGAATCGCTTAAGCCGCTGAAATCCGAGTCTGAATCCGAGCTAATGTCGCTATAGCTTGCTGTTTTTTCCGCCATGTTTGTTTGTGTTGGCTTCACTATGTGACATCACAAGAAAATGGATGGTTAAAATCAGGCACTTTGAAGCTTTTTTTAGGGATATTGCATGATGGGTAAAATTTTGAAAAAATCTTCGAAAAATATAATAAGCCACCGGGAACTGATTTTTAATGGTTTTAACCATTCTGAAATTGTGATAGTGTTCCCCTTTACAGTCCTTTTAGGGTGGGAAAGGTGCTAAGTTAGGCGTGGGATGTGACGAAGTGACGTCAGAGCCTCTTTCACTGCCATGGTCTCACTGGGGAGTCCCCCAGCGAGACCTCGCAGATTGTGGATAAGGATTGTTTGCGAGGGCGAGCGGACCCCTTCCAATTGGTTTGTCTGCTCTAGTTGTCCGTTCTGGTCCTCAAAGACCAGTTGGTTAGTTCCATGTTTTAGATTTCAGAGAACCGTGCAAGAGAGAGGCTCTTAGAAAGTTAAGAGGAGACAAAGAAACAAGCAGGAGAGATGAGGGACAGACAGATAGTGCTTTATTGATTCCTTCAATAAAGTACTATCTATTTGTTTGGGAGGGGAAGTTTTCTCATACTCACTGGTATGCAGCACGTGCATCATCTTCTTCCACATGATGAGCTGGAACGGTCCTGAGAAGTCCGTGAACTCTGTGGGATAGTTGACTGGCTCCAGATCAGGGAAGGGCTTGCTGTGGACCACCCTGACCAACAAGAGACAACATTACAGCAAACATCATGTGACATCTTCTACATTGAAACCATGTTGGAGACACTTCCTCGTGATACTTGCTGGCTCTCAACCGAGGCGTACACTTCCCTTCTCTTGCTTCTTTGTCTTAACCTTTGGAGCCTCTTCTTGCACTGCTCTCCAAAATGTAAACTATGGAATTGATCAACTGGCCTCTCGGGTTCGGGTGAACCTGGCGGTCCTGAACGGAAACGTTTGTAGCCGGACACACGATGGCAACAATTTCAGGCGCCATTTTCAGTCCAAGACATCTATTAGGAACATCTGCTGATTGGAGTAAGCTTTGCCCGGCTGTCTCCACTAATTCGGAAGATGCTGGCATCCGATCTTGGTACTCCAAGGCTCCCACAAATGGGCAGAGCTGTATACATTTTGAACTGAATCGCAAACTAGACAACATGTTGGAATAATTGTTTGTAAGTTATCACAAAAGAAACGTTGTATTACATTATGTTCCTGATAAGAAGATGAATGCAACAAGAGGAAGAAGGCTCGTGAAACGCCACTGTGATTTCAACACGGACAGATGGCAGGATCTGCTCAACTTCCAGAGGAACTCTCTTTGAAGTGTTAAACGAACTCTCTTTGAAGTATTTCACAAACTCTCTTCCAACTATTTGGTAACCGAGGTCAACGCTATTTACGACCCGCTGCCCTCTTGAAGTCGCTGTGGTCAGGAGACGGGAGGGGTTATCCATTGTCCTCCAACACCTGCCCCAGCTGGATCCAGGAAGAGCCCAAGCCCGAGACATCCTCTTCTCGGTCTTCAATGTGACCAAAAACAATGACTGTTTTACATACTTCCCATTCCTGCTGTGACATGTGTTGGTGCGTGAACATTGAACATCTAAATAAAAGAGGGGACGAAAACCTTCTTTGTCAGAGCGTGGTGCAGGACTGTACAGAGAGTGCAGTGGCCATGTCTCTCCTCAATATTGAGTCCAAATTGAATTCTGTCTCTGTTTGATTCCTTGCCTTTTGTCTTGTTTAATAGATGTCCTCAGTGTTTGAACGTGACACAACATCTCTGAGAACCTTTCCGCTCTGCAAGGCGAAATGATGATTCATTTGAGAGCCAAACTACTGGAACGCCCTAACCAAAACAATCCTTCTCTACAATTGTGCTCCCTCTGCAGCGGCCTGGCGAGGTCTTGCAAACACACCAAGTGAGACCACGGCAGCAAAAGACGCTCAGAAATCACTTCCTTCACGGACACCTGGGTTGTTTTGACTGCGTTACTACACAGGTGGTAGGATGGACTACACAGCAGTGCCCCTGGTGGATGACTTGAATATTGTATGTCGGAATATGTGCTTTTGTTGTATGAGGGTTCTTGGTCTTTGTGACGTCAAACAAAAATGACAATTATTTTGTAAATATTTATGCTAATGCCTCATGGCCCATTATGCAAATTAAGACGGAAACCCCAACCATCACGACAAAGTGTCTCCAAACTTATGTTATCATTTGTGAACAAATTAAAGTATTTGGACACTTTCCCAGGCGTCTCTAGACTTTTGATTAGCATCAATATCATTCATATTACCATAGGGCAGGTGGACTTTTTGAGATGAATGAAAGACCCTTACTCATTGAAGGTCTCAGCCAGGCTCTGAAGGAGGGACAAAAACAGACAAAAGTATGATACTCCTCGTGAGAAATAGACAATCTTTGTGTGTGTTCTTGTGTTTCTAGCCTTCTTGAGACATGAGGGAAAAGTATCTTCCATATGAGGAGGTGTGAACAAGTGATGACATAAATCATGGTCCCAATAACATTGCATCTAATAGACAATGTCTCATTTGCACCCCCTGCTGGTGACATCTATCAAAATTAGGAGGAGTTTTTCAAATTGGTCAACATATGAAATAACAAGTGTGTGTAAGAAATTGAAATGCACCCCCTTTGGCCAAAATGAATTTAAAAAAAATATGTATACAGAGACATACTGTAATAACTTGAAGTAAATAATGACGATTCAAAACCAATTACAAACCAAAAAATGAACTAAAAGCAGTCTTTTTCTCACAATGTGTCGACGTTTTTCTTATAAAATTGGGAACAATTTCTCATATTCTTTCTGTTTCTGTAATATTGCAATATTTTCTCGTAAAATTGTTACTTTTTTAATGTAAAATTATACATTTCTAATGCAAAATGGCGACATTTGTCATATAAAATGCTGACTTTTATCACAATATAGCCCATTTTTTTGTTGTTCTTGTAAAATAGTGACATGTTTTGAGTAAAATCATGACTTTTGTCATCATTTTGCCAATAAAAATGTCAGATTATTATTAGAATATTGCCAACATTTGAAAGTTTTCTTATAAAATTGTGACTTTTGTCGAGTAAAATCACGACTCTTTTCATAAAATTGCAAAAAATTTAAGCTTTTCTTGTAAAATTGTGACTGTTATTGAGTAAAATTCCAACTTTGATCATAACATTGCACAAATGTTCCGTTTTTCTTGTAAAATCTTGACTTGTGTTGAGTAAAATTACGACTTACTATATATACTGCCAAAATTCTAAGTTTTTCTTGTGAAATTCTGACCTTTTTCTTGTGAAATTCCAACTAATTTTTCACAACAATCTTTTTTATATTTGCATAGTATGTATATATTATTAATGTTGTAAATACACTTCTTTATATACTGTATCTAGAAAGGCTGGTCCTCAAAGGTTAGGCATTTTTCTCAAGTAGGTAACAAATACAAGAGTGTGTGTGTGTTGTATTTCTAGCCTTCTTGAGACATGAAGAAAGAAAAGTATCTTCCATATGAGGAGGTGTGAACAAGTGATGACATAAATCATGGTCCCAATAACATTGCATCTAATAGACAATGCCTCGTTTGCACCCCCTGGTGGTGACATCCATCAAAATTAGGAGGAGTTTTTCAAATTGACTGAGTCCCTTCTGGTCAACATATGAAATAACAAGTGTGTGTAAGAAATTTAAATGCACCCCCTTTGGCCAAAATTAATTTAAAAAAATTATGTATACAGAGACATACTGTAATAACTTGAAGTAAATAATGACGATTCAAAACCAATTACAAACCAAAAAATGAACTAAAAGCAGTCTTTTTCTCACAATGTGTCGACGTTTTTCTTATAAAATTGGGAACAATTTCTCATATTCTTTCTGTTTCTGTAATATTGCAATATTTTCTCGTAAAATTGTAACTTTTTTAATGTAAAATTATACATTTTTAATGCAAAATGGCGACATTTGTCATATAAAATGCTGACTTTTATCACAATATTGCCCATTTTTTTGTTGTTCTTGTAATATAGTGAAATTTTTTGAGTAAAATCATGACTTTTGTCATCATTTTGCCAATACAAATGTCAGATTATCATTATAATATTGCCAACATTTGAAAGTTTTCTTATAAAATTGTGACTTTTGTCGCGTAAAATCACGACTCTTTTCATAAAATTGCAAAAAATTTAAGCTTTTCTTGTAAAATTGTGACTGTTATTGAGTAAAATTCCAACTTTGATCATAACATTGCACAAATGTTCCGTTTTTCTTGTAAAATCTTGACTTGTGTTGAGTAAAATTACGACTTATTATAATACTGCCAAAATTCGACGTTTTTCTTGTGAAATTCTGACCTTTTTCTTGTGAAATTCCAACTAATTGTTCTTATATGTGCATAGTATGTATATATTATTAATGTTGTAAATACACTTCTTTATATATCTAGAAAGGCTGGTCCTAAAGAGGTAGGCATTATTCTCAGGTCTCCAGAAGGTAAGAAATACAAGAGTGTGTGTGACCCACCTCAAAGCTGGTCTTGGTGTTGATGTGGTTGTGGATCTCGGCGATGCTCTGGGTGGCGGCGGCCACCTCCGCCTCCGCCTCCTTGAGGTTGTCCTCCAGGGCGGCCACGGCGGCCACCTCGTCGGCGTCCAGGTGGTCGAGGAAGGAGTCTCTCTCGTCCAGCAGGAACTGGACCAGCACGCCCACGTCGGACTGGATCTTGTCCTTCAGTCGCTGCGTCTTCACCTGAGGGTGGCAACACTTTTATTGCACCTTTTGAGAACGTTGATGGAATGCAAGGTTGTCCCAACATTTATTTTGATTCTTTTCAAAATAAAGGAGACTACCAAAAAATGTATTGATGTTTCTTATTGCAATCAAAGAATAATAATGTCAAAAAATAAAATAGTGAATTTTTAGTAGGAAGTAAACAAACTCCTAATTGACGTATGTAGTAACATATTGTGTGATTTACATTCTAATATTTTGTTTACATTATGATTATTAATCCACTTGTTCATTTCCTGTTAATATCTGATTACTTTCTGTTTTAACATGTTCTATCTACACTTCTGTTAAAATCTAATAATCACTTATTCTTCTCTCTTTTGATACTATACATTAGTTTTGGATGATACCAGACATTTGGGTATTGTCAGAAAGTATTTTAGTTTGATCTTATTCTGACGCAGTTTTAAGATGCTAGGTTTCCTGTGCTCTTATTTTGGCGACGCTATTTCCCCTATCCTACCACTAGAGGGCGACATAGACCATGTCTAAATCAACAGTCTCCATTCATTTCTAATGGACTGTTTAAATAGTCCATTAGCGATAATAATAATAACGATACAGGTGTAAAAAAAAGGTTACATTTGAAATAAAAATATGTACATTTAATACATTTTTCTTATAAAAAAAATTACAACTATCGACATGGATCGATATAAAAAACTGATATCGCGATACAGTTTTAAAAAAAGGTTACATTTGAAATAAAAATATGTACATTTAATACATTTTTCGTATAAAAAATATCAACTATTGACATGAATCGATATAAAACACTGATATTGTGCTATGGTTTATAAAAAAAAGGTTAAATTTGAAATAAAAATATTTACGTTTAATATCAATAACTATCGATATAAAATACTGATAAATATTTTAATTTCTATAAAAAATATCAACTATCGACAGGGATCGATATAAAACACTGATATCCATCCATCCATTTTCTACCGCTTATTCCCTTCGGGGTCGCTGGAGCCTATCTCAGCTACAATCGGGCGGAAGGCGGGGTACACCCTGGACAAGTCGCCACCTCATCGCAGGGCCAACACAGATATCGCGATACAAAAATAAATATAAAAATATTTACATTTGATATATTTTACTTATAAAAATATCAATAGCTATCGATATAAAATACTGATATCATGATACGGTTTTAAAAAAAATAAAAAGACAAGTATTTGCATTTAAGATATTTTTCTTATAAAAATATCAATAACTATCGACATGGATCGCTATAAAACACTGATATTGTAATAGTTTTAAAAAAGGTTGCATTTGAAATAAAAATATTGACATTTTATAAATTTTTCGTATAAAAAATATCGACAACTATCGACATGATATCAAACACTGCTGTCGTGATAGTTTAGAAAAATGGTTACATTTGAACTAAAAATATGTGCATTTAATATATTGTCCGTATAAAAAAATATCAATAACTAACGACATGGATCGATATAAAACACTGATATCGCGATACAAAAATAAATATAAAAATATTTACATTTTATATATTTTTCTTATAAAAATATCAATAACTATCGATATAAAATACTGATATCATGATACGGTTTTCAAAAAAATAAAAATACAAGTATTTGCATTTAATATATTTTTCTTATAAAAATATCAATAACTATCGACATGGATCGATATAAAACACTGATATTGTAATAGTTTTAAAAAAGGTTGCATTTGAAATAAAAATATTGACATTTTATAAATTTTTCGTATAAAAAATATCGACAACTATCGACATGGATTGATAAAAAACACTGCTGTCGTGATAGTTTAGAAAAATGGTTACATTTGAACTAAAAATATGTGCATTTAATATATTGAC
>NC_084584.2:6350000-6410000 GCF_033978685.3 Nerophis lumbriciformis | reverse complement strand
ATTTTCCATATATTAGCCGCAGCGGAAACTGTATCGCGATATCAGTGTTTTATATCGATCCATGCCGTTAGTTATTGATATTTTTTTATACGGAAATATATTAAATGAACATATTTTTAATTCAAATGTAACACTTTTTAAAAACTGTATCACAATAGCAGTGTTTTATATCGATCCATGTTGATAGTTGATATTTTTTATAAAAATTTAAATATTTTTGTTTCAAATGTAACCTTTTTTTAAGGCTGTATCACGATATCAGTGTTTTATATCGATCCATGTCGATAGTTTTTTTTATACGAAAAATATATTAAATGTAAATATTTTTATTTCAAATGTAACCTTTTAAAACTGTATCACGATATCAGTGTTTTATAGCGATGCATGTCGATAGTTATTGATATATATTATAAGAAAAATATCCATCTACCGCTTGTCCCTTTTGGGGTCGCGGGAGCCTATCTCAAATGCATTCGGGCAGAAGGCGGGGTACACCCTGGACAAGTCGCCACCTCATCGCAGTAAGAAAAATATATTAAATGTAAATACTTTTAATTTTATTTTTTTTAAACCGTATCATGATATCAGTGTTTTATATCGATAGTTATTGATATTTTTACAAGAAAAATATATAAAATGTAAATCATTTTAAATTAAAAAAAAACAACTGTATCACGATATCTGTGTTTTATATCGATCCATGTCGATAATTGATATTTTTTATAAAAATTGAAATATTTTTATTTCAAATGTAACTTTTTTAAGGCTGTATCCATGTCGACAGTTATTTATTATACGAAAAATATATTAAATGTAAATATTTTTATTTCAAATGTAACCTTCTTTTAAAACTGTATCACAATATCAGTGTTTTATATGTCGATAGTTATTGATATTCTTATAAGAAAAATATATTAAATGTAAATACTTTTATTTTTTTTTTTTTAAACCGTATCATGATATCAGTGTTTTATATTGATAGTTAGATATTTTTGTAAGAAAAATATATAAAATGTGAATATTTTTATATATATATTTTTTTAAACTGTATCTTGATATCAGTGTTTATATCGATCCATGTCGATAGTTGATATTTTTTATAATTTAAATATTTTTTATTTCAAATGTAACCTCTTTTTAAAGCTGTATCACGATATCAGTGTTTTATATCGATCCATGTCGATAATTATTTTTCATACGAAAAATATATTAAATGTAAATATTCTTATTTCATATGTAACATTCTTTTAAAACTGTATCACAATATCAGTGTTTTATAGCGATGCATGTCGACAGTTATTGATATTTTTATAAGAAAATATATTAAATGTAAATACTTTTATTTTTTTAACCCATATCATGATATCTGTGTTTTATATCGATAAATATTGATATTTTTGTAAGAAAAATATATAAAATGTCAATTTTTTTTTTTTAACTGTATCACAATATCAGTGTTTTATATCAATCCATGTCGATTGTTGATAGTTTTTTATAAAAATGTAAATATTTTTATTTCAAATATAACCTTTTTTTTTACAACTGTATCACAATATCAGTGTTTTATAGCGATCCATGTCGTTAGTTATTGATATTTTTGTATATGGAAAATATATTAAATGTACATATTTTTAGTTCAAATGAAACAATTTTTTAAAACTGTATCACGATATCAGTGTTTTATATCGATCCATGTCGATAGTTGATATTTTTTATAATTTAAATATTTTTTATTTCAAATGTAACCTCTTTTTAAAGCTGTATCACGATATCAGTGTTTTATATCGATCCATGTCGATAATTATTTTTCATACGAAAAATATATTATATGTAAATATTTTTATTTCAAATGTAACATTCGTTTAAAACTGTATCACAATATCAGTGTTTTATAGTGATGCATGTTGTTAGTTATTGATATTTTTGTATACGGAAAATATATTTGTACATATTTTTAGTTCAAATGTAACAATTTTTTATAACTGTATCACGATATCAGTGTTTTATATCGATCCGTGTCGATAGTTGATATTTTGTATAAAAATTTAAATATTTTTATTTCAAATGCAACCTTTTTTAAGGCTGTATTACGATATCAGTGTTTTACATCGATCCATGTCGATAGTTATTTTTATACGAAAAATATATTAAATGTAAATATTTTTATTTCAAATGTAACCTTCTTTTAAAACTGTATCACAATATCAGTGTTTTATATGTCGATAGTTATTGATATTTTTATAAGAAAAATATATTAAATGTAAATACTTTTATTTTTATTTGTCTTTAAACCGTATCATATCAGTGTTTTATATTGATAGTTATTGATATTTTTGTAAGAAAAATATATAAAATGTGAATATTTTTATATATATTTTTTTAAACTGTATCTTGATATCAGTGTTTATAGCGATCCATGTCGATAGTTGATATTTTTTATAATTTAAATATTTTTTATTTCAAATGTAACCTCTTTTTAAAGCTGTATCATGATATCAGTGTTTTATATATCGATCCATGTTGATAATTATTTTTCATTCAAATATATTAAATGTAAATATTTTTATTTCAAATGTAACATTCGTTTAAAACTGTATCACAATATCAGTGTTTTATAGCGATGCATGTCGATAGTTATTGATATTTTTATAAGAAAATATATTACATGTAAAAAAATTTTTTTAACCCATATCATGATATCTGTGTTTTATATTGATAGATATTGATATTTTTGTAAGAAAAATATATAAAATGTCAATATTTTTATATTTATTTTTTTAAACTGTATCACAATATCAGTGTTTTATATCAATCCATGTCGATTGTTAATATTTTTTTATAAAAATGTAAATATTTTTATTTCAAATATAACCTTTTTTTTTTTTAAACTGTATCACGATATCAGTGTTTTACATCGATCCATGTCGATAGTTATTTTTTATACAAAAAATATATTAAATGTAAATATTTTTATTTCAAATGTAACCTTCTTTTAAAGCTGTATCACAATATCAGTGTTTTGTATGTCGATAGTTATTGATATTTTTATAAGAAATATTTATTAAATGTAAATACTTTTTTTTTTTTTAAATCGTATCATGATATCAGTGTTTTATAATGATATTTTTGAAAGAAAAATATATAAAATGTGAATATTTTTATATATATATTTTTAAACTGTATCTTGATATCAGTGTTTATATCGATCCATGTCGATAGTTGATATTTTTTATAATTTAAATATTTTTTTTATTTCAAATGTAACCTCTTTTTAAAGCTGTATCACGATATCAGTGTTTTATATCGATCCATGTCGATAATTATTTTTCATACGAAAAATATATTAAATGTAAATATTCTTATTTCATATGTAACATTCTTTTAAAACTGTATCACAATATCAGTGTTTTATAGTGATGCATGTTGTTAGTTATTGATATTTTTGTATACGGAAAATATATTATTTGTACATATTTTTAGTTCAAATGTAACAATTTTTTATAACTGTATCACGATATCAGTGTTTTATATCGATCCGTGTCGATAGTTGATATTTTGTATAAAAATTTAAATATTTTTATTTCAAATGCAACCTTTTTTAAGGCTGTATTACGATATCAGTGTTTTACATCGATCCATGTCGATAGTTATTTTTATACGAAAAATATATTAAATGTAAATATTTTTATTTCAAATGTAACCTTCTTTTAAAACTGTATCACAATATCAGTGTTTTATATGTCGATAGTTATTGATATTTTTATAAGAAAAATATATTAAATGTAAATACTTTTATTTTTATTTGTTTTTAAACCGTATCATATCAGTGTTTTGTATTGATAGTTATTGATATTTTTGTAAGAAAAATATATAAAATTTGAATATTTTTATATATATATTTTTAAACTGTATCTTGATATCAGTGTTTATAGCGATCCATGTTGATGATATTTTTTATAATTTAAATATTTTTTATTTCAAATGTAACCTCTTTTTAAAGCTGTATCACGATATCAGTGTTTTATATCGATCCATGTCGATAATTATTTTTCATACGAAAAATATATTAAATGTAAATATTTTTATTTCAAATGTAACATTCTTTTAAAACTGTATCACAATATCAGTGTTTTATAGCGATGCATGTCGATAGTTATTGATATTTTTATAAGAAAATATATTAAATGTAATTACTTTTTTTTTTTAACCCATATCATGATATCTGTGTTTTATATCGATAGATATTGATATTTTTGTAAGAAAAATATATATATAATGTGAATATTTTGATATTTATTTTTTTAAACTGTATCACGATATCAGTGTTTTATAGCGATCCATGTCGTTAGTTATTGATATTTTTGTATATGGAAAATATATTAAATGTACATATTTTAGTTCAAATGGATAAATTTTTTAAAACTGTATCACGATATCAGTGTTTTATATCGATCCGTGTCGATAGTTGATATTTTGTATAAAAATTTAAATATTTTTATTTCAAATGCAACCTTTTTTAAGGCTGTATTACGATATCAGTGTTTTATATCGATCCATGTCGATAGTTCTTTTTTTTATACGAAAAATATATTAAATGTACTTTTTTTTCTTTCAAATGTAACCTTTTAAAACTGTATCACAATATCAGTGTTTTATAGCGATGCATGTCGATAGTTATTGATATTTATGATAAGAAAAATATCCATCCATCCATTTTCTACCGCTTGTCCCTCTTGGGGTCACGGGGGGTCGCTGGAGCCTATCTCAAATGCATTCGGGCAGAAGGCGGCGTACACCCTGGACAAGTCGCCACCTCATCGCAGTAAGAAAAATACTTTTATTTTTTTAAACCGTATCATGATATCAGTGTTTTATATCGATAGTTATTGATATTTTTATAAGAAAAATATATAAAATGTAAATATTTTTATATTTAAAACAACAACAACTGTATCACGATGTCTGTGTTTTATATCGATCCATGTCGATAATTGATATATTTTTATATAAATTGAAATATTTTTATTTCAAATGTAACTTTTTTAAAGCTGTATCCATGTCGATAGTTATTTTTTATACGAAAAATATATAAAATGTAAATATTTTTATTTCAAATGTAACCTTCTTTTAAAACTGTATCACAATATCAGTGTTTTGTATGTCGATAGTTATTGATATTTTTATAAGAAAAATATATTAAATGTAAATACTTTTATTTTTATTTTTTTTAAACCGTATCATGATATCAGTGTTTTATATTGATAGTTATTGATATTTTTGTAAGAAAAATATATAAAATGTGAATTTTTTTTTTAAAACTGTATCTTGATATCAGTGTTTATATCGATCCATTTCGATAGTTGATATTTTTTATAATTGAAATATTTTTATTTCAAATGTAACCTCTTTTTAAAGCTGTATCACGATATCAGTGTTTTATATCGATCCATGTCGATAATTATTTTTCATACGAAAAATATATTAAATGTAAATATTCTTATTTCATATGTAACATTCTTTTAAAACTGTATCACAATATCAGTGTTTTATAGCGATGCATGTCGACAGTTATTGATATTTTTATAAGAAAATATATTAAATGTAAATACTTTTATTTTTTTAACCCATATCATGATATCTGTGTTTTATATCGATAGATATTGATATTTTTGTAAGAAAAATATATAAAATGTCAATATTTATATATTTATTTTTTTAAACTGTATCACAATATCAGTGTTTTATATCAATCCATGTCGATTGTTGATATTTTTTATAAAAATGTAAATATTTTTATTTCAAATATAACCTTTTTTTTACAACTGTATCGCGATATCAGTGTTATATATCGATCCATGTCGTTAGTTATTGATATTTTGTATATGGAACATATTAAATGTACATATTTTTAGTTCAAATGGAACAATTTTTTAAAACTGTATCACGATATCAGTGTTTTATATCGATCCATGTTAGAATAATTACGTATATATTATCACACTAACTTTATGCTTAAGGGTCATTGCTATAAATGATTGTCAATTGTGCTGAAATGGTATTTTTGTATCTGATTGCCAGCCCTCTTTATCAGTGTTGTGTTCAGACTCGGCCTGCTGGTTGCCAAGGCCGAACGAACCTTGGGTTCGGGGACGCAGACAAAGTGGAGCCTGGGCGATAGCACCAAGTGTCAACATATTTGCTTCTTTGTATGATCATAATATTGTGTCTAACTGGAGTTGTCGAGATGACCTCCCTTCCCTCAGCGACAGCTTCAGTGATGTAATCGGACCATTTCCTAATAAATAGGCTTGATTTTTACAACGTAGTTTGGATCTGTAACTAGAGTACAGCCCAAAACATGTGGCTCCTCATGAACTTTGTCTCTGCATGATTCCTTGCTTCTTGTCTGATTAATAGATGTCATCAGTTTTTGAACCTGACAATGTCGATAGTTATTTTTTATACGAAAAATATATTAAATGTAACTATTTTTATTTCAAATGTAACCTTCTTTTATAGCGATGCATGTTGATAGTTGTTGATATTTTTATAAGAAAAATATATTAAAAAGTAAATATTTTTATTTTTTTTAAACCGTATCATGATATCAGTGTTTTATATCGATAGTCACTGATATTTTTGTAAGAAAAATATATCAAATGTGAATATTTTTATAACTATTTATTTAAACTGTATCACGATATCAGTGTATTATATCGATCCATGTCGATAGTTGTTTTTTATATGAAAAATATATTAAATGTAAATATTTTTATTTCAAATGTAACCTTTTAAAACTGTATCACGATATCAGTGTTTTATATCGATCCATGTCGATAGTTATTGATATTTTTATAAGAAAAATATATTAAATGTAAATACTTTCATTTGTTTTTGTTTTTTTTAAACGTATCATGATGTCAGTGTTTTATATCAATAGTTATTGATATTTTTGTAAGAAAAATATATAAAATGTGAATATTTTTATATATATATTTTTTAAACTGTATCACAATATCAGTGTTTTATATCGATCAATGTCGATAGTTGATATTTTTATAAAAATTTAAATAGTTTATTTCAAATGTATTTTTTAAGGCTTTATCACGATATCAGTGTTTTATATCGATCCATGTCGATAGTTATTTTTTTATACAAAAAATACATTAAATGTAAATATTTTTATTTCAAATGTAACCTTCTTTCAAAACTGTATCACGATATCAGTGTTTTATAGCGATGCATGTCGATAGTTATTAATATTATTTAAAAAATATATTAAATGTAAATACTTTTATTTTTATTCAACCGTATCCTGATATCAGTGTTTTATAACGATAGTTATTGATATTTTTGTAAGAAAAATATAAAATGTGAATTTTTTTTTTTTTTTTAAACTGTATCACGATATCAGTGTTTTATAGCGATGCATGTCGATAGTTATTGATATTTTTATAAGAAAAATATATTAAAAAGTAAATACTTTTATTTTTTTTAAACCGTATCATGATATCAGTGTTTTATATCGATAGTTACTGATATTTTTGTAAGAAAAATATATCAAATGTGAATATTTTTATAATTATTTATTTAAACTGTATCACAATATCAGTGTTTTATATCGATCCATGTCGATAGTTGTTGCTTTTTATATGAAAAATAAAATGTAAATATTTTTATTTAAAATGTAACCTTCTTTTAAAACTGTATCACGATATCAGTGTTTTATATCGATAGTTATTGATATTTTCATAAGAAAAATATATTAAATGTAAATACTTTTATTTTTTTTTTAAAACCGGATGATGATATCAGTGTTTTATATCGATAGTTATTGATATTTTTGTAAGAAAAATATAAAATGTGAATTTTTTTTCTTTTTAAACTGTATCACGATATCAGTGTTTGAGACACTTGTGATTTAGGGCTGTATAAATTAACATTGATTGATTGATTTTATATCGATCCATGTCGATAGTTGATATTTTTTTATAAAAATGGAAAAATATTTTTATTTCAAATGGAACCTTTTTTTAAGGCTGTATCACAATATCAGTGTTTTATATCGATCCATGTCGATAGTTATTTTTTAAACGAAAAATATATTAAATGTAAATATTCTTATTTCAAATGTAAATTTTTAAATTAAAAAATTAAATGTAAATACATAATATCAGTGTTTTATATCGATAGTTATTGATAAATATATAAAATGTAAATATATATATATATTTTTATTTTTATTTTTTTCACTGTATCGCGATATCAGTGTTTAAAATCGATCCATGTCGTTAGTTATTGATATTTTTGTATACGGAAAATATATTAAATGTACATATATTTAGTTCAATTTTAACACTTTTTAAAAACTGTATCACGAAAGCAGTATTTTATATCGATCCATGTTGATAGTTGATATTTTTTATAACAATTGAAACATTTTTATTTCAAATGTAACCTTTTTTTAAGGCTGTATCACGATATCTGTGTTTTATAGCGATGCATGTCGATAGTTATTGATATTTTTATAAGAAAAATTAAATGTAAATACTTTTATTTTTATTTCTTTTAAACCGTATCATGATATCAGTGTTTTATATTGCGACAGCAAAGAAAAGTCCATTAATTAGCCGCACTGTTTATAAGCCGCAGGGTCCATAGCGTGGGGAAAAAAAGCCAGGGCTTATTATGGATGTTGATTTGTGTCTTTATGAAGAAAGCTTTTTTGACACTGAATTTATGTAACTAAAGTTTCTGCGTTTGAATTTTGTGAACTTAATTATTTTACATCAAATTATGCAGACAATTTCATTGAAAAAATTCAATGCATAAAAATTCAGTGCAAAAAAATTTAATGCATAAAATTAAATGTAAAAAAAATTCACTGTAAAATATTCAGTGTAAAAAAATTGGTGTACAAAATATTCAGTGTAAGAAAATTCAGTATAAAAAAAAATCAGTGTAAAAAAATTCAGTATTAAAAAAAATCAGTTTAGGAAAATCCAGTATAAAAAAGTTAATTGTATAAAAATTCAGTGCAAAAATTTCAATGCATAAAATAAAATGTAAAAAAATTCTGTGTACAAAATATTCAGTGTAAGAAAATTCAGTATAAAAAAGTTCAGTGTATAAAAATTCAGTGTAAAAAAATTCAATGCATAAAAATTAAATGTAAAAAAAAGTATTTGTATAAATATTCAGTGTAAAATAATTCAGTGTAAAAAAAATTTGGTGTATAAAAATTCGGTGTATAAAATATTCAGTGTAAGAAAATTCAGCGTATAAAATATTCAGTGTAGGAAAATTCAGTATAAAAAAGTTCAGTGTATAAAAATTCAGTGCAAAAAATTAAATGCATAAAAATTAAATGTAAAAAAAATAATTGTATAAATATTCAGTGTAAAATAATTCAGTGTAAAAAAATTCAGTATAAAAGAAAATCTGTAAGAAAATTCAGTATAAAAAAGTTAATTGGATAAAAATTCAGTGCAAAAATGTCAATGCATACAATAAAATGTAAAAAGAATTCACTGTAAAATATTCAGTGTAAAAAAAAATTCAGTGTTTAAAATATTCAGTGTAAGAAAATTCAGTACTGAAAAAAGGTTCAGTGTATGAATATTCAGTGTATAAAAATTCAGTGCAAAAAATTAAATGCAATAAAATTAAATGTTAAAAAATTCGCAATGTAATATATAGTGTAAAAAAATGTGTAAAAAAAATTATGTGTATAAAATATTCAGTGTAAGAAAATTCAGTACTGAAAAAAAGTTCAGTGTATGAATATTCAGTGTAAGAAAATTCAGTGCAAAAAATGTAATGCATAAAAATTTAATGTAAAAAAAATTCATTGTATAAATATTCAGTGTAAAAAAAATTGGTGTATAAAATATTCAGTGTAAGAAAATTCAGTGTATAAAAATTCAGTGCAAAAAATTTAATACAAAAAAATTCACTGTATAATTATTCAGTGTAAAATAATCCAGTGTAAAAAAATTAGGTGTATAAAATATTCAGTGCAAAAAAATTCAGTATATAAAAAATTTGGTGTATACATATTCAGTGTAAAAAATTCAGTGTATACATATTCAGTGCAAAAAATTCAGTGTATACATATTCAGTGCAAAAAATTCAATGCAATAAAATCAAATGTAAAAAAAATTCACTATGTAAATATTCAGTATAAAAAAATTCAGTATATAAAAAATGTGGTGTGTAAAAATTCAGTATAAACGTATAAAGTGGACTTGCTTTGTCAAGGAAAAGTCAAACGTTTGTTTTTGCTCAGGCTCAAGGGCCAAAGACGGAGGAGGCCTACAAGATATCTTAGAACGGACCACATGGAACTTAACGTACCTTACGTTCCGTCCGGAAACCTACGTTCCAAGAAAGTCTGCAGGCTGTAGAACCTTTTCTATTGAGTACTCTGGAATGATCTACCATCACATTAAAACTCATCTACGTACTCTAGCTTTCAAATAAGACTGTTTTAGACCAGTTGACCTGCCGCTTCTCTCCTGCAAGGAGAGGTGACCGGTAGACAATCCCTACCAGATAACAGTCTGGAGGAGATGCTAGCTGTTGTAAGTCACGACCCAGTGGGACCCCTCCTCCATGACCTGGATGGAGACCTCCTACCACCCTCTGCTCGTCCCCAGAGGGTCCGGACTCTCACATTATCATGAATTTTTTGCAATAACTGTGGGTTGTGCAGCCCTTCTAGGCCCCACGGACTATTAAAACAATCTTTGACTGATGGATTGAATCTTACCTTCATGTCGCCGACCACTTCTGAAACTGAGGAGACTTCGTGATGTCTGGAAAACAAAACAAAAGCAGTCTAAACATCTTTTGTTTACATGCACGAGCGGCCATGACGCGTATTTATTCAAAGACAGATCCTTGTTTTTAGTCAGTATCAGCACAACACACGCCATTATACAGCATTATTCACATGTGAATAATATAAATACAGTCTATTATACAGCATTATTCACATGTGAATAATATAAATACAGTCTATTACGGTATACAGCATTATTCACATGTCAATAATATAAATACAGTCTATTAAACAGCATTATTCACATGTGAATAATATCAATACAGTCTATTATACCGCATTATTCACGTGTGAATAACATAAATACAGTCTAATATACAGCATTATTCACATGTGAATAACATAAATACAGTCTATTATACAGCATTATTCACATGTGAATAATATAAATACAGTCTATTATACAGAATTATTCACATGTGAATAATATAAATACAGTCTATTATACAGCATTATTCACATGTGAATAATATAAACACAGTCTATTATACAGCATTATTCACATGTGAATAATATAAATACAGTCTATTATACAGCATTATTCACATGTGAATAACATAAATACAGTCTATTATACAGCATTATTCACATGTGAATAATATAAATACAGTCTATTATACAGCATTATTCACATGTGAATAATATAAATACAGTCTATTATACAGCATTATTCACATGTGAATAACATAAATACAGTCTATTATACAGCATTATTCACATGTGAATAACATAAATACAGTCTATTATACAGCATTATTCACATGTGAATAATATAAATACAGTCTATTATACAGCATTATTCACATGTGAATAACATAAATACAGTCTATTATACAGCATTATTCACATGTGAATAATATAAATACAGTCTATTATACAGCATTATTCACATGTGAATAACATAAATACAGTCTATTATACAGCATTATTCACATGTGAATAATATAAATACAGTCTATTATACAGCATTATTCACATGTGAATAACATAAATACAGTCTATTATACAGCATTATTCACATGTGAATAATATAAATACAGTCTATTATACAGCATTATTCACATGTGAATAACATAAATACAGTCTATTATACAGCATTATTCACATGTGAATAATATAAATACAGTCTATTATACAGCATTATTCACATGTGAATAATATAAATACAGTCTATTAAACAGCATTATTCACATATTGAATTCACTTCACACTTCACCACATAAGATGTTTTAATTGCTGATGTGGTTTTTTTTATTTTTAAATGCGCCAGAAAATAACCTGTTTTGTACACTGTTGATGTGTTTCACTATGTAAAAGCGCTTTGAGTCACTAGAGAAAAGCGCTATATAAATATAATTCATTTCACACTTCACCACATAAGATATGTTTTAATTGCTGATGTGGTTTATTTTTATTTTTAAATGCGCCAGAAAATAACCTGTTTTGTACACTGTTGATGTGTTTCAATGCACAGTAGTGCGTACATGTGTTACCGTACAGTATTTCTCCAGCAATGGTCATGTGGTGACATCATTGATGGTGTTTTGAGAGGCCTAGGTGGGAAACGCACGGCCCACTACAGGGCGTTTGTGTACCTGTGAGACCTGGACTCCCTGCAGACCACACAGATGAGGCTCCTGTCGGTCTGGCAGTAGAGTTTGAGTTCCTTGCCGTGTTGGTCGCACTTGGCGTCCGCCTTCTGCGGCTTGGCGGGAGACTGGCCCGAGTCCAGACACTCCACCAGGTTCTGCACCAGGTAGTTCTTGGTGAAGGTCCTCTTGTTGAACACCTGTGTGTGGGGGAGGGGCCGGGGGGGGGAGTTCAAAGGTCATTTTGGCCATTATTATTTGAACAGAAACGAAACACCGGAAATGGAAGTTGAAGATAACAAGTGAAACATTGACACTATCACACAACACAATAAAAACACAAAGTAGTATATCTTGTAAAAAAATAAAAATAAACAAAAAACACTAACTTCGGCTTAATAAATGATTACATTTCAGCTCAATTCATGAAGTTGAGCTCACGATGCAGCAAGTTGAACGATGCGGACACGTTTGTTACTGGCCACTTCCTAATAAGCCTTGGAGACGTTGCATGTGCAAGTAACATGCAACTATAATCATTGGATACGTGTTTATATTGACGCATGTGCTGTTTTACACTGCAATGTTGTGACAATGATTAGTGTGCTTAGCTGTTGTGTAGCTGCAAGCTCTACCAGTAGTCTATAGCCTAGCATGCTCACCTTTTGGAAATGACTTTGGCAAAGTAGAAGAAATTGTGCGCTTTTAGGTGTTAACTGGCTGTGCGGCTTTGCACAAGTAAACACGAGCGCTCGTATCGCACATGATATCGCACACAAGTGAACGCGACTGCTCGTGTCGCACACAAGTCAACACGGCTGCTCGTGTCACATGCAAGTGAAGACTGCTCGTATCGCACACAAGTGAGCACGAGTGCTCGTATCGCACACACGTGAATACGACTGCCCGTATGGCACACAAGTGAACACGACTGCTCGTATCGCACATGATATCGCACACAAGTGAAGACGACTGCTCGTATCGCACATAAGTGAACACGAGTGCTCGTATCGCACACAAGTGAACACGACTGCTCGTATCGCACACAAGTCAACACGACTGCTCATATCGCACATGATATCGCACACAAGTGAACACGACTGCTCGTATCGCCCACAAGTCAACACGACTGCTCGTATCGCACATAATATCGCACACAAGTGAACACAACTGCTTGTATCGCACACAAGTGAACACGACTGCTCGTATCGCACACAAGTGAACACGACTGCTCGTATCGCGCATTATATCGCACACAAATGAACACAACTGCTCGTATCACATACAAGTGACCACGACTGCTTATATCGCACACAAGTGAACACAACTGCTCGTATCACACATGATATCACACACAAGTGAACAGGACTGCTCATATCGCACATGATATCGCACACAAGTGAACACGACTGCTCGTATCGCCCACAAGTCAACACGACTGCTCGTATCGCACATGATATCGCACACAAGTGAACACAACTGCTTGTATCGCACACAAGTGAACACGACTGCTCGTATCGCACGCAAGTGAACACGACTGCTCGTATCGCGCATTATATCGCACACAAGTGAACACGACTGCTCGTATCACATACAAGTGACCATGACTGCTTATATCGCACACAAGTGAACACAACTGCTCGTGTCACACATGACATCACACACAAGTGAACACGACTGCTCGTATCGCACACAAGTGAACACGACTGCTTGTGTCGCACACAAGTGAACACAACTGCTCGTATCGCACATGCAATTGCACACAAGTGAACACGACTGCGCGTATCGCACACAAGTGAACACAACTGCTCGTATCACACATGATATCACACACAAGTGAACACGACTGCTCGTATCGCACACAAGTGAACACGACTGCTTGTGTCGCACACAAGTGAACACAACTGCTCGTATCGCACATGCTATTGCACACAAGTGAACACGACTGCTCATATTGCACACAAGTGAACACGATTGCTCGTATCGCACATGCTATCGCACACAAGTGAGCACGACTGCTCATATTGCACACAAGTCAACACGACTGCTCATATTGCACACAAGTCAACACGACTGCTCGAATTGCACACACGTGAACACGGCTGCTCGTATCGCACATGATATCGCACACAAATGAACACGACTGCTCATATTGCACACAAGTGAACATGACCGATTGTATCGCACATGATATCGCACACAAGTGAACACGACTGCTTGTATCACACATGATATCACACACACACGACTGGTCGTATCGCACGTGATATCGCGGGGAGGGGGACTGGGGGGGTTCAAAGGGCGGGAGTTAGAACGTGACGTCACGACCAAAACGTTAAAGCTATGAAGATGCTAACGTTAGCGAACAGCTGGCTCGCCCAAACAAACTCCGTGTCCACTCTCACGGCAACAAACAAGATGGCGGGTGTTACCGCCAGGACAATTGGGCGACATTACCGTCCTACACTGCGGGCACTGGTAGCCATAGTCGCCGCCATTTTCGTCCCAGTGCATGGAGATGCAAAAGTGGCAGAAATTGTGGCCGCACTTGAGGATGACGGCGTCCTTGAAGTAGTCCAAGCAAATGACGCAGGTGAGCTCCTTCCTCAGGGCGTCCCCGGACGCTGCGGCCATGTTTGCTTTACAAGGCGACACGACAACCGCGGCGAGGCTTCTTCGTGCTTGCGAGCTGGGATGAAAACACCGGAAACGACCTGGTTGTGGTAACGCGTCATCAGGAACCTTGGCAGCCAATCACGTTCCGCCCTTCTTTCCTGGGTGGGCGTGACCAAAGAGGCAGCGTTGTTGTAGGTTACAGCTCTGTCCGCTAGATGGCGACACATTGCGGCAAAGTCCAGAACGACCGTGTTTAATGGAGGAAATGCCTTCTTTGAAGTGAATAAAATGATCATTTTGGCCATTGTTATTTTAAACGCCAAAGGGTGAATAATACAGCGTTGAAAAGCAGTTACTAGATCTAAAACAATTTTATGTTTCAAACAATAACAAAAAAAAAATCGTCAACGAAAATGAAACAGCGGAACCGGAAGTTGCTACCAAAAGCCAAAACATGACTGACCTGTCGGGGGGGGGGGAAACAATGTGGTTGTATTGTGGATCGTGAATCATAATAATTTAATATACAAACGCAACAACAACACTCTGTTTTCTCCCAGAAGTCAGTCAGCGGTCTTTAAATAACAACTTCCGGTATTGCTTTTATTTCAAAATAAAATCGGGGGGGGGGGGGGGGACAATGTGGTTGTATTGTGGATCGTGAATCATAATAATTTAATATACAAACGCAACAACAACACTCTGTTTTCTCCCAGAAGTAAGTCAGCGGTCTTTAAACAACAACTTCCGGTATTGCTTTTATTTCAAAATAAAATCGGGGCGGGGGGGGAACAATGTGGCTGTATTGTGGATCGTGAATCATAATAATTTAATATACAAACGCAGACTACAACAACACTCTGTTTTCTCCCAGAAGTCAGTCAGCGGTCTTTAAACAACAACTTCCGGTATTGCTTTTATTTCAAAATAAAATCGGGGGCGGGGGGGACGGGACAATGTGGTTGTATTGTGGATCGTGAATCATAATAATTTAATATACAAACGCAGACTACAACACTCTGTTTTCTCCCAGGCGGTCTTTAAATAACAACTTCCGGTATTGCTTTTATTTCAAAATAAAATTATATTAAACAATCAGGTTTTTGTTATTCAATTACCATCCATGACCAAACTTTACTAGCATGTCCTAAGTCTAAATGGCAATAGCACAACAATTTGATCTTTAAAACAATTTCTCCCGAATGTTTTATGTTTATTACAACCTAAAAAAACAGACATATTCTATATTTCTTCTATACTGTGTTGGAAAATTAATTTATAAATGTTATCCATTATTAGCAACGTCCATTTCATCAAATACATGTACAAATAAAATTTAAAAAAATCATAAGTACACACAATGTGACATACATTTGCATTGCATAGTTTGGTTGTGTTGTCATCAGCAGGTAAACAATATGAATATTATGTGCGTCGTTGGAATGTTCTAGTGACAAACATACAGCGTGTGTGTTGAAGATAACAAGTGAACACAATAAAAACACAAAATTAGTATGTCTTGTAAAAAAACACAAAAAACCCCCACAAAAAACGGCTTAATAAACGATTACATTTCACATACGTAGCAGCTCAATTCATGAAGTCGAGCTCATGATGCAGCAAGTTGAACGATGCGGACACATTTGTTACTGGACACTTCCTAATAAGCCTTGGAGACTTTGCATGTGCAAGTAACATGCAACTATAATCATTGGATACGTGTTTATATTGACGCATGTGCTGTTTTACACTGCAATGTTGTGACAATGATTAGTGTGCTTAGCTGTTGTGTAGCTGCAAGCTCTACTAGTAGTCTATAGCCTAGCATGGTCACCTTTTGGAAATGACAAAGTAGAAGAAATTGTCAGCTTTGCGCAAGTAAACACGACCGCCCGTATCGCACATGATATCGCACACAAGTGAATACGACTGTTTGTATCGCACATGACATCGCAGACTGCTCGTATCGCACATGATATCGCACACAAGTGAACACGATTGCTCGTATCGCACATTATATCGCACACGAGTGAACACGACTGCTCGTATTGCACATATCGCACACGAGTGAACACGACTGCTCGTATCGCACATGATATCGCACACAAGTGAACACGATGGCTCGTATCGCACATTATATCGCACACGAGTGAACACGACTGCTCGTGTCGCACAGAATATCGCACACAAATGAACGCGACTGCTCCTATAGCACATGACATCGCACACAAGTGAACACGACTGCTCGCATTGCACGTGATATCGTACACAAGTGAACACGACTGCTCGTATAGCACATGACATCGCACACAAGTGAACACGACTGCTCGTATTGCACATGATATCGTGCACGAGTGAACACGACTGCTCGTATCGCACATGATATTGCACACAAGTGACCGCGGCTGCTCGTATCGCACATGATATCGCACACGAGTGAACACGGCTGCTCGTATCGCACATGTTATAGTACACAACTGCTTGTATCGCAAATGACATCGCACACGAGTGAACACGGCTGCTTGTATCGCACTTGATTTCGCACACAAGTGAACACGACTGCTCGTATCGCACAGGATATCGCACACAAGTGAACACGACTGCTCGTATCGCACATATCGCACACGAGTGAACACGATTACTCGTATCGCACACAAGTGAACATGACTGCTCGTATCGCACATGATATCGCACAGGATATCGCACACAAGTGAACACGACTGCTCGTATCGCACATATCGCACACGAGTGAACACGATTGCTCGTATCGCACACAAGTGAACACGACTGCTCGTATTGCACATGATATCGCACACAAATGAACACGACTGCTCGTATAGCACATGACATCGCACACAAGTGAACATGACTGCTCGTATTGCACATGATATCGTACACGAGTGAACACAACTGCCCGTATCGCACATGATATTGCACACAAGTGACCGCGGCTGCTCGTATCGCACATGATATCGCACACGAGTGAACACGGCTGCTCGTATCGCACATGTTATAGTACACAACTGCTTGTATCGCACATGACATCGCACACGAGTGAACACGGCTGCTCGTATCGCACATGTTATAGTACACAACTGCTTGTATCGCACATGACATCGCACACGAGTGAACACGGCTGCTTGTATCGCACATGATATCGCACACGAGTGAACACGGCTGCTCGTATCGCACATGTTATAGTACACAACTGCTTGTATCGCACATGACATCGCACACGAGTGAACACGGCTGCTTGTATCGCACATGATTTCGCACACAAGTGAACATGACTGCTCGTATCGCACACGATATCGCACACAAGTGAACACGACTGCTCGTATCGCACATATCGCACACGAGTGAACACGATTGCTCGTATCGCACACAAGTGAACACGACTGCTCGTATCGCACATGATATCGCACACAAGTGAACACGACTGCTCGTATCGCACATGATATCACACACAAGTGAACACGACTGCTCGTATCGCACACAAGTGAACACAACTGCTCATATCGCACCTGATATCGCACACAAGTGAACACGGCTGCTCGTATTGCACATGATATTGCACACAAGTGAACACGACAGCTCATATCGCACATGATTTCGCACACAAGTGAACATGACTGCTCGTATCGCACATGATATCGCACACAAGTGAAATATATATATATATATATATATATATATATATATATATATATATATATATATATATATATATATATATATAAATAAATAAATATGTCCTTCCTAGCCCATCCATCAATCCATAAAAAAAATTTGAAAAAAATTTGAAAAGACATGTTAAAAAAAAGAAAAAGAAAATTCAATTAAACAATTTAAAAAAAAAATTTCAATCCGTCCTTTCTATTTTTTTATTTTTTTAGTGGATTGATGGATGGGCTCTAAAGGACGGATTAAATTTTTTTTTTTTAAATGTAATTGTTTTTTTTTGTAAATATGTCCTTTTTAGCCCATCCATCAATCAAAAAAAATAAAAAATAGGAAAGGACATATTAAAAAAAACAAAAAAAAAACATTTTAATTAAATTGTTTTGTTTGAATTAAAAAAAATATATATATATACATATATATATATATATATATATATATATATATATATATATATATATATATATATATATATATATTATTTTTTTTTAATCTATCCGTTCAATTTTTTAATTTTTTTTTTTTTTTTTTTTTTAAATGGATTGATGGATGGGCTTGAAAGGACGGATTAAAAATGTTTTTTTTTAAATTTGAATTTAATTTGAATTTTTTTGTTGTTGTAAATATGTCCTTTTTAGCCCATCCATCAATGCAAAAAAAAAATAAAAAAAATAAAAAAATAGAAAGGACAGATTTAAAAAAAAGAAAAGAATACATTTTAATTTAATTTTTAAACTTTTATTTTTTTCATTTTTTAATATGTCCTTTCCAGCCATCAATCCAATTAATTCACCAATCAATAAAAAAAATAAAAAAAAATTTTTTTTCTTTACTCCCGCGTGCCGGATATTTTGGACGCTGGCGGGCCGTAGTTTGGGGACTCCTGATTTAGACTCATCAAAATATGACAAACAAAGTCCAAATGAAAAGTGAAGATATTTTCTGCATTGGTGTACCTAATGAAGTGGCCAGTGCGAGTCCTTACGGCACTTCTGAGTACACACGTGAGGGATATTTGTTCTACATTTCATCCTAAAGGAGAGAAAAGAAGTCAACAAAAAAAAAGGTGAGGTGAAATCCCGTGACGAGGTCCCGGAGGGGACGTGATGGCGTCTTCAGGCACCGGAAGTCACAAGTCGGACGCGACCAGTCGCCATCGCAGTGGCAGTGAAAGAGAGGTCATAAAAAGTGGTATAAAATGTGTTTTTGCCGGCTTAGACCTCGGAGCTCTCGCGGCAGTCGTGCATGCGGACCACCAGCATGGGCTCGGCGCTGATGGAGCCTTTGACCGCCTCCCGCCCGCCCTCTCGCCACCTGTCCTTCTGCCTGGAGCGGAGCGCCAGCGTCAGCGCGGCGCCCACCAGCGCCGCCAGCAACACGCCCACCAGCGCGCCCGCCACCGTCACCGCGCCCTCGTCGCCCTCGTCGCCGCTCAGCTCCGCCCCGCGCGCCGGCACCTCGTCTCCGCCTCCCTTCCGTCGCTCGCTGCGGTCCAGCGCCACGTGCATGATGTTGGTGCCGCGGTTGTTGTCGCCGCCGATGTCCGTGGCGACCTCCGGGACCTGCTCGCCGACTGACCTCCTGGACCGATCGCCGCCGCCTCCGCCCGCGGACGTGAAGGACTGACGTTCCAGGCTGCGCTTCCCGATCCCTCGGTTGGCGTTTTCCTTGGAGCGGACGGTGTAGATGGTGTGAATGTACCACTCACGACCCGACGCCACCTGGAGAAAACACCAGGAATGACTTTCAGGTTCAGATGCTCTTAAAGTGGCACATTTGTTTTACCTTGAAAATCATTTGTTTACCTTGAAAATCCTTTTTAACCTTGAAAAAAAAAATTTACCTTGAAATTTTTTTTTTACCTTGAAAATAATTTTTTACCTTTAAAAAAAATTTTACCTTGAAAAAAAATGTTTACCTTGAAATTTTTTTTTAACCTTGAAAATCATTTTCAAGCTTGAAAAAAATTTTTTACCTTGAAAATCATTTTCAACCTTGAAAAAAAATCTTTACCTTGAAAAATTTTTTTAACCTTGAAAATCATTTTCAACCTTGAAAAAAAAATTTTACCTTGAAAATCATTTTCAACCTTGAAAAAAAATGTTACCTTGAAAAAATTTTTTTACCTTGAAAATCATTTGTTTACCTTGAAAATCATTTTCAACCTTGAAAAAAAAATTTTACCTTGAAAAATTTTTTTTACCTTGAAAATCATTTTTTACCTTGAAAAAAAAATGTTACCTTGAAAATTTTTTTTTACCTTGAAAATCATTTGTTTACTTTGAAAATCATTTTTAACTTAAAACATTTTTTTTTAATTCTAATTTTTTTTAAAGTTTTAAAAATGTTTTTTAAATTTTTGTAAAATTAAAAAAAAAATTTTAGAAAATTTTTTTTTACCTTGAACATTTTTTTTTACCTTGAAAATCATTTGTTTACCTTGAAAATCATTTTTAACCTTGAAAAAAGCTTTTACCTTGAACATTTTTTTTTACCTTGAAAATCATTTTTTACCTTGAAAATCATGTTTTAACTTAAAACATTTTTTTTAAATTTTAAAAATCATTTAAATTTTTTTTAAATTTTCTTTAATTTAAAAATTTTTTTTTTTTAATTTCTTTTAATTTGTTAAAAAAATTTTTTTTGTAAATTCTTTAAAAAATTTTTTAAATTATTTTAAATTATTTTAAATTTTTTTAAATTTTTTAAAATTTTTAAAAAAAAATTTAATTAAAAAAAAAAAAAATTATTTTTTTTTTTTTAAATTTTTTTTTTTTTTTTTTTAATTTTTGTAAAATTTTTAAAATTTTTTAATTTAAATTTATTTTTTTATTTTTTTATTTTTGTAAAAAATTTTTTTTTTTTTTTAAATGTTTGAAACATTTTTAAATAAAAAAAAAACAACTTAATTTTTTAAATTTAAAAAAAAAATTTAATATATTTTTTTAAAAATTTGAATTTTTTTAAAAAAATGTAAATTTTTAAAAAAAATTTTAAATATTTAAAAAAATATATATATATTTTTAAAAATGTTAAACTTTTTAAACTTTTTTAAAACTTTTTAAAACTTTTTTTTAAACTTTTTAAAAACTTTTTTAAAAACTTTTAAGCTTTTTTTAAACTTTTTTTAAAACTTTTTTAAAAACTTTTTTAAAACTTTTTTAAAACTTTTTTTTAAACATTTTTTACCCTAACCCTAATCTTAACCCTAACCCTAAAAAAAAAAGTTAATTGTTAAAATTGTTTAAAAAAATAAAAAATATTAAAAATTGTTTTAAATTGTTTTAAAAAATTTAGATAGGCTCCAGCGCCCCCCGCAACCCCGAACGGAATAAGCGGTAGAAAATGGATGGATGGATGGATGGATGGATGTTTTGCCCTTTTAAAAGAAAATTTAATTTATTTTTTATTTTTTTTAATTTATTTTATTTTATTTTATTTAAATGGAAAAACACAAAATATGCAATATTTTCCCCATAAAAGTGGAATATTCAATATAAAGTAATTGTAGCCTTAAATATGTCAATAATTCATAATAACATTGATTTTGATTCATTATTTTTTTTTCAGCGATGACAATTAAAAACAAACAAAAAAATCACACTAAAGGTCTCGGGGACCCAAACGGACCCCACTCATAAAAGTGTTAAAATATATATTAATTTTCCTTTCAATGCTAAAATCTCAAGGTCAACTTCAGAACTATCTGTTGATTATAAGATTTTATTGTTTTTTTTTAAATGTTTTCTTATGTTTTGCACTTTAAAAAAAAAAAGAAGAAGTTTTATTTAAATGGAAAACACAAAATATGCAATATTTTCCCCATAGAAGGGGAATATTCGATATAAAGTAATTGTAGCCTTAAATATGTCAATAATTCATAACAACATTGATTCAATAATTCATTATTATTTTTTCAGCGATGACAAAAAAAAAAAAAATCACACTATAGGTCTCAGGGACCCAAATGGACCCCACTCATAAAAGTGTTAAAAATATATATTAATTTTCCTTTCAATGCTTAAATCTCAAGATCAACTTTAGATCAATCTGTTGATTATAAGATTCTATCGTTTTTAGGGTTAGGGTTTTCTTATGTTTTGCCCTTTTAAAAAAAAATGAAAATGTTTTTTTTAAATCGAAAACACAAAATATGTAATATTTTCCCCATAAAAGGGGAATATTCGATATGAAGTAATTGGAGCCTTAAATATGTCAATAATTCATAACAACATTGATGCATTATTATTTTTTCAGCGATGACAATTAAAAAAAAAAAAAAATCACACTGAAGGTCTCAGGGACCCAAATGGACCCCACTCATAAAATTATTAAAAATATACATTCATTTTCCTTTCAATGCTTAAATCTCAAGGTCAACTTCAGATCTATCCGTTGATTATAAGATTTTATTGTTTTTTTTAATGTTTTTTAATCTTTTGCCCTTTTTAAAAAAAAACCTAAAAAACGGTTTTATTTAAATGGAAAACACAAAATATGCAATATTTTCCCCATAAAAGTGGAATATTTGATGTGAAGTAATTGGAGCCTTAAATATGTCAATAATTCATAACAACATTGATTTTGATTCATTATTATTTTTTGAGCAATAACAGTTGAAAAAACTAAAATTCTTAATAACCAAAAACGGCCCCCACTCATAAAAGTGTTAAAATAACAAATAATTTCAACTCTTACATCTTGAGATCAATTTCGGATCTGTAAAATAAAAAAATAAAAAATGTATTATTATTTTTCACGTTTGTTTTATGCCCTTTTTGTCAGAAAACTTTGTTTTTTTTTTATGGCAAACACACAACAATATGCAATATTTTCACCAAAAAATATTTCAATTTAAGTTTTTATTTTTTTTCTCTTTTTGTTATATGTTTTTCTCTTTTTTGGGGGCTTTTTGGCAAAGAAAACTTTGTTTTTTAATGGGAAAATATTGCATATTTTGCCATAAAAAAACAAATATGAATATGTCAATAATTCATAACAAAATTGATTTTGATTCATTATTTTTTTTCAGCGATGACAAGTAAAAAAAAAAAAAAAATCACACTAAAGGTCTCGGGGACCCAAACGGACCCCACTCATAAAAGTGTTAAAATATATATTAATTTTCCTTTCAATGCTTAAATCTCAAGGTCAACTTCAGATCTATCCGTTGATTATAAGATTTTATTGTTTTTTTGTAATGTTTTTTTATGTTTTGCCCTTTTTAAAAAAAAACTGAAAAACGGTTTTATTTAAATGGAAAACACAAAATATGCAATATTTTCCCCATAAAAGTGGAATATTTGATGTGAAGTAATTGGAGCCTTAAATATGTCAATAATTCATAACAACATTGATTTTGATTCATTATTATTTTTTGAGCAATAACAGTTGAAAAAACTAAAATTCTTAATAACCAAAAACGGCCCCCACTCATAAAAGTGTTAAAATAAAAAATAATTTCAACTCTTACATCTTGAGATCAATTTCCGATCTGTCAATTTTTTTTAAAATTATTTTTCACGTTTGTTTTATGCCCTTTTTGTCAGAAAACTTTGTTTTTTTTATGGCAAACACACAAAAATATGCAATATTTTCACCAAAGAATATTTAAATTTAAGTTTTTATTATTTTTCTCTTTTTGTTATATGTTTTTCTCTTTTTTGGGGGCTTTTTGGCAAAGAAAATTTAGTTTTTTAATGGGAAAATATTGCATATTTTGCCATAAAAAAACAAATATGAATATGTCAATAATTCATAACAAAATTGATTTTGATTCATTATTTTTTTTCAGCGATGACAAGTAAAAAAAAAAAAAAAAATCACACTAAAGGTCTCGGGGACCCAAACGGACCCCACTCATAAAAGTGTTAAAATATATATTAATTTTCCTTTCAATGCTTAAATCTCAAGGTCAACTTCAGATCTATCCGTTGATTATAAGATTTTATTGTTTTTTTAATGTTTTTTTATGTTTTGCCCTTTTTAAAAAAAAAAAAAAAAAACGGTTTTATTTAAATGGCAAACACAAAATATGCAATATTTTCCCCATAAAAGTGTAATATTTGATGTGAAGTAATTGGAGCCTTAAATATGTCAATAATTCATAACATTGATTTTGATTCATTATTATTTTTTGAGCAATAACAGTTGAAAAAACAAATTCTTAATAACCAAAAACGGCCCCCCACTCATAAAAGTGTTAAAATAAAAAATAATTTAAACTCTAACATCTTGAGATCAATTTCCGATCTGTCAATTTTTTTAATTATTATTTTTCACGTTTGTTTTATGCCCTTTTTGTCAGAAAACTTTGTTTTTTTTATGGCAAACACACAAAAATATGCAATATTTTCACCCAAAAATATTTAAATTTAAGTTTTTATTATTTTTCTCTTTTTGTTATATGTTTTTCTCTTTTTTGGGGGCTTTTTGGCAAAGAAAACTTATTTTTTTATGGGAAAATATTGCATATTTTGCCATAAAAAACAAATATGAATATGTCCATAATTCATAACAACATTGATTTTGATTCATTATTATTTTTTAGCAATGCCACTTTTAAAGTAACCAAACAGCCTGCATGGCAGTTTTCTGTTATTAGAGTCAACATTGCAACTTTTTCTCGTTACATTTCACCTGTTTGCTCTTTTATTACTCCACTTTTTTATGTATTTTTTTGTTTTGTTGTGAATAGTAGAGAAAAGCGCTATATAATTAACTTCAATTAACTTCAAGGCCACAGTTTGACCTTGGAACAGATCATTTCCATTGTTCGGTACGGTACTGTGTCTTGTTGCATGGAACACACAGCAGGGGGCGCTACCTGGAACATGGCCCTGGAGTCCAGCTTGAACCCGTCCGAGCCAGGCTGCCGGACCAGCGGCAGGGCCGAGGCGTCGTCCAAGGCGAGCACGGCGCTGAAGTCCACGTCCCCAAACACCCGCGCCTGGGTCTCGGGCTGAGCCTTGTCCTGGTGAAGCAGGACGGGTGACAAACCTCAGCTTGTAGCCAGATCAAAGGAAGACGGCGGACGTGGACTCACCAGGATTTTGAACCTGTAGAGCAGGGAGGGCGAGTCGGCCAGGCAGCCGAACTCGGAGCGCGAGGGATCGAACTTGGGAACGTAGCCGTCCGCTCCCGTGCACAGGAAGACCTTCTCGATGCTGCAGAAGAAGGACTCTCCCAGGTTCTGCACGGGGTCCACCATGACGCGGCCAAAGATGGTGTCACCTGACCACCACAGAAGACCACTTTCACTTCTTTATGACTAAGGTCCAGAATTCGGGATGGTACCAACTCTAGTACTCCAGTACTAGTAATTCTGTCGGTACTACCGATTTCTGGCTCAAACTCCAACTCCAACTGGCGTGTCTCGTCTCGGCTGCTGCTAATAAGCACTGCAGGTGATTGGATGATCAGCCCCAGCTGGGTAATCTAATCACCTGCCAGCTGTGCTTCGAGGCCGGTCCCTCCACAAATATTTACAGTATTAACACTTTTTAGGGCGCAACAATGGACAAGACTGGGAGTCGACAGCTGTACCAATTTTCGGTATTTTGAGTGTGTTAATAAATATTATTATTTTTAATAGTAAAATATCATTTTTATTGCAAATTTAGAAATCAGATGATTATGATAACTGCTGTCCAGTTGTTATATCTTGTTTTGTAAACACATTTCTGATTTACATTTTTTTTTTGTGCTAGCTCAATGCTAATTTACACTGCATATGTCATATACATGCTACGGATTAGCATTAGCGATTTTACATGGCAATTTCAACACCTCCAAATGTGTTAATGAAAACTACAACTAAGATGAGTGTTCAATCAAACAGTTGGTGAGTAATAAGCACAATACTTACAGTATTAACACTTTTTAGGGCGCAACAAAAGACAAGACTGGCACAAGGGATGGGTACTGTTCACATTTGAACCGATACAGTACCAATTCCCGGCACCTGGGAGTCGACAGCGGTACCAATTTTCAGTATTTTGAGTGTGTAAATAAATATTATTGTTTTTGACAGTAAAATATTATTTTTATTGAAACATTTAAAAATGAGCTGATTATGATAACTGCTAAAGTTATATTTTATGTTATTATCACTTTTCTGAGTTTTACTTGCAAGTAGGACAACGAGTTGCAATTTGAGTTGCAAGTCCAAGACGTAAGAGAGCAGTAGTGTATCCTTTGTGTGTTTTGTTGTTGTTGCGCCTAGAAAGTGTTAAAACTCTAAGTTTTGTACTTATCAGGCACCCGCTGTTTGATTGTAACGTGCATCTTTGTTGTAGTTTTCATTAACAATTTTTGGAGGTGCTGAAATCGCCATGTAAAATCGCTAATGCTAATCAGTAGCCTGTCAGCAGAAAATACATTGTATATTAGCATCGAGCTAGCCCATATTTGGAAAAGTGGAGCCTTACTTTTTGTACGTTGGAGCGTTTTTTTTTTTTTTTTTAAATGAAAGGGAAAGTGAAAAGAGTGATCGGTAGGTTAGGATGGGTACCGTTCACATTTGAACCGATACGGCAGTGGTCCCCAACCACCGGGTCGCGGCCCGGTACCGGTCCGTGGATCGATTGGTTACCGGGCCGCACAAGAAATAAAAAAATAAAAAAATATTTCTTTATTTATTTTTTATTTTTATTTTTAATTAAATCAACATAAAAAACAAGATACACTTACAAGTGCACCAACCCAAAAAAAAACTCCCCCATTTATACTCACTTTTTTTATGACAAAAAAAATTAAAATAATAATAATAATAAAATAAATAAATAAATAAAATAAAAAACCCCGGTCCGTGGGACAAATTTTCAAGCGTTGACCGGTCCGCAGTTACAAAAAGGTTGGGGACCACTGCGATACGGTACCAAATCCTGATACGTGGAAATCGATACCAATATTCAACGGTACCAATTTTCGGTACTTTTGTGTGTGTTAGTAAATATTAATTGTTTTTGACAGTAAAATATCATTTTTTATTGCAAAAATGATTATGATAACTGCTTTCCAGTTGTTTTTTTAGCTCAATGCTAATTTACAATTGATATGTCATACACATGCTACTGATTAGCATTAGCGACTTTTTTACATGGCGATTTCAACACCTCCAAATGTGTTAATGAAAACTACAACTAAAATGAATGTTACAATCAAACAGCTGGTGTGTAATAAGTACAATACTTACAGTATTAACACTTTTTAGGGTGCAACAATAGACAAGACTGGCACTAGGTGATGGGTACTGATACGGTACCAATTTCCGCTACCCGGGAATCGATATCGGCACTCAGTTGTACCAATTTTCGGTATTTTGAGTGTGTTAATAAATATTATTTTTAATAGTAAAATATAATTTTTATTGCAAATTTAGAAATGAGATGATTATGATAACTGCTGTCCAGTTGTTATATCTTGTTTTTTATTCACATTTCTGAGTTTATTTTTATTTTTTTGTGCTAGCTCAATGCTAATTTACAATGGATATGTCATATACATGCTACTGATTAGCATTAGCGATTTTACATGGCAATTTCAACACCTCCAAATGTGTTAATGAAAACTACAACTAAGATGAATGTTACAATCAAACAGCTGGTGTGTAATAAGTACAATACTTACAGTACTAACACTTTTTAGGGCGCAACAATAGACAAGACTGGCACGAGGTGATGGGTACTGTTCACATTGGAACTGATACGGTACCAATTCCCGCTACCCGGGAATCGATATCGGCACTCAGTTGTACCAATTTTCGGTATTTTGAGTGTGTTAATAAATATTATTATTTTTAATAGTAAAATATCATTTTTATTGCAAATTTAGAAATGAGATGATTATGATAACTGCTGTCCAGTTGCTATATCTTGTTTTTTATTCACATTTCTGAGTTTATTTTTGTTTTTTTGTGCTAGCTCAATGCTAATTTACAATCTATGTCATATACATGCTACTGATTAGCATTAGCGATTTTTTTTTACATGGCGATTTCAACACCTCCAAATGTGTTAATGAAAACTACAACTAAGATGAATGTTACAATCAAACAGCTGGTGTGTAATAAGTACAATAATTACAGTACTAAGACTTTTTAGGGCGCAACAATAGACAAGACTGGCACGAGGTGATGGGTACTGTTCACATTGGAACTGATACGGTACCAATTTCCGCTACCCGGGAATCGATATCGGCACTCAGTTGTACCAATTTTCGGTATTTTGAGTGTGTTAATAAATATTATTATTTTTAATAGTAAAATATAATTTTTATTGCAAATTTAGAAATGAGATGATTATGATAACTGCTGTCCAGTTGTTATATCTTGTTTTGTAATCACATTTCTGAGTTTATTTTTATGTGCTAGCTCAATGCTAATTTACAATGGATATGTCATATACATGCTACTGATTAGCATTAGCGATTTTTTTTACATGGCGATTTCAACACCTCCAAATGTGTTAATGAAAACTACAACTAAGATGAATGTTACAATCAAACAGCTGGTGTGTAATAAGTACAATACTTACAGTACTAACACTTTTTTGGGGCGCAACGATAGACAAGACTGGCACTAGGTGATGGGTACTGTTCACATTGGAACTGATACGGTACCAATTCCCGGTACCTGGGGGTCGATAGCGGTACCAATTTTCAGTATTTGTGTAAATATGGTAATGCGAATATGGTAGTGTAATACGGTAGTGCAAATATGGTAGTGTAAATTTGTATGTTAGTGTAAATGTGTATATATGGTAATGTAAATATGATAATGTAAATATGGTAATATAATACGGATTGGCAAATATGGTAGTGTAAATATGCTAGTGTCAATATGTATGCTAGTATAAATGTGTAAATTTGGTCATGTAAATATGGTAATGTAAATATGGTAATACAATACGGTAGTGCAAATATGGTAGTGTAAATATGGTAGTGTCAATATGTATGCTAGTGTAAATATGGTAATGTAAATATGGTAATGTAATACAGTAGTGCAAATATGGTAGTGTAAATATGGTAATGGCAATATGTATGGTAGTGTAAATATGGTAATGTAATACAGTAGTGCAAATATGGTAGTGTAAATATGCTAGTGTCAATATGTATGCTAGTATAAATGTGTACATTTGGTAATGTAAATATGGTAATACAATATGGTAGTGCAAACATGGTAGTGTCAATATGTATGTTAATGTAAATATGGTAATGTAATACAGTAGTGCAAATATGGTAGTGTAAATATGGTAGTGTCAATATGTATGATAGTGTAAATATGGTAATGTAAATATGGTAATGTAATACAGTAGTGCAAATATGGTAGTGTAAATATGGTAATGTCAATATGTATGCTTGTGTAAATATGGTAATGTAAATATGGTAATGTCATACGGTAGTGCAAATATGGTAAAGTAAATATGGTAATGTAAATATGGTAGTGTAAATATGGTAATGTAATACAGTAGTGCAAATATGGTAGTGTAAATATGGTAATGTAATACGGTAGTGCAAATATGGTAGTGTAAATATGGTAATGTCAATCTGTATGCTAGTGTAAATATGGTAATGTAAATATGGTAATGTAATACAGTAGTGCAAATATGGTAGTGTAAATATGGTAATGTAAATATGGTAATGTAATACAGTAGTGCAAATATGGTAGTGTAAATATGGTAATGTAAATATGGTAATGTAATACAGTAGTGCAAATATGGTAGTGTAAATATGGTAATGTAAATATGTTAGTGTAAATATGGTAATGTAAATATGTTAGTGTAAATATGGTAATGTAATACAGTAATGTAAATATGGTAGTGTAAATATGGTAATGTAATACAGTAGTGCAAATATGGTAGTGTAAATATGGTAATGTAAATATGGTAATGTAATACGGTAGTGCAAATATGGTAGTGTAAATATGGTAATGTAATACAGTAGTGCAAATATGGTAGTGTAAATATGGTAATGTAATACGGTAGTGCAAATATGGTAGTGTAAATATGGTAATGTAATACAGTAGTGCAAATATGGTAGTGTAAATATGGTAATGTAAATATGGTAATGTAATACAGTAGTGCAAATATGGTAGTGTAAATATGGTAGTGTATATATGGTAATGTAATACGGTAGTGTAAATATGGTAGTGTAAATATGGTAATGTAAATATGTTAGTGTAAATATGGTAATGTAATACAGTAGTGCAAATATGGTAGTGTAAATATGGTAATGTCAATATGTATGCTAGTGTAAATATGGTAATGTAAATATGGTAATGTAATACAGTAGTGCAAATATGGTAGTGTAAATGTGGTAATGTCAATATGGTAGTGTAAATATGGTAATGTAATACAGTAGTGCAAATATGGTAGTGTAAATATGGTAATGTAATACGGTAGTGCAAATATGGTAGTGTAAATATGGTAGTGTAAATATGGTAATGTAATACGGTAGTGTAAATATGGTAATGTAAATATGGTAGTGTAAATATGATAATGTAATACGGTAGTGCAAATATGGTAGTGTAAATATGGTAATGTAAATATGGTAGTGTAAACATGGTAATGTAATACGGTAGTGTAAATATGGTAATGTAAATATGTCTGGTAGAGTAAATATGTAATAAAAGTATGGGACTTCACATTGAGCCCTGAGGGACGCCACTTTTTGACTTTGATAGCTCACATTGTTTTCTATTTCACACACTCAGTCTGTCATTAATGACCCAAACCAGAGTCTCCATCAGGACTACCATGGAAGGTTCTTAAGACCCTTGACCAGGTTCTCTCCCTAAGGCTCCTACCCTCAGAAAAGGCCACGTCGCTCTCCTGGCCGAAGCCCGCGGAGCCGTCCGAGAGCCACAAGCTCCTCCTGGACAGCAACAACATCCGAGTGTTCAGACTGAACTCCACCGCCACCGGGTCGCTCACCTGGACAAACGTGCTCGCGGTTAGCAAAGGGGCGGGGTTCAGAGGTCGCCTACGGTCTGGTCTGCCTTACTTGCTGGAAGCGGATGTCCAGGTCGAAGGTCACGGGCTCCCCGGGACTGCACACGGGCGGGAGCGAGTACTCGGCGTGGCGGGCGGCGGTGCAGGGGACCAGCTTGACGGCGTACGTCCCCGAGTAGTCTCGGACCTGAGGCACAGGCGGGACTTCCATGAAGGGCGCCGCTCGTTAGGGACACTCGGAAGGTCCGACTCACGGCAAAGTCCGAGGTGAAGGTCCACTGCTGCACCGGCTGGTTGTAGCCGGGCTCGCTCCGCACCAGGGTGAGGTTGAAGGTCAGGCCGGGGTGGTCCGGGCTCACCACCGTGGAGGACACGGAGCTCGCTGGCAAGAGACGGCGGACGTTTACAGCCGGACTTCACGTAGGAGCGGAGGCGAGTACTCTCACCTGATGTCCGGACCCTCGGGACAAACAGACCCCTGAAGCGGGCTTTGGTGCGGAAGTGGACCACCAGGCGTCCTTGCCGGTTGATGCGCATGCTGCTGGGGTACAACGCACCTGGGGGGGACAGAAACACGGTTTTTTTCCATGACCTTGAGGGGAAACCAGAAAGGAGTCCCCACCCTGGAGCTCGGCCTGAGGGGGGCTGCCCACGCCGTCCCGCCACAGGATGGCGGTGTCGTACACGAAGGTGAGGCGCAGCTCCGACTGGAGGTCAAAGTGCTGCCAGCCGCCGGCGCCCGCGGGCGAGTGGAAGACGTAGGACACGTAGAGGGGCACGCGCAGCGTCACGTAGGACTGGACCAGGTTCAGGACCTGCTCCAGGTCCAAAACAAAAAGGAGGGAGAAACATCAGCCACTTCATTAGGTACACCTGCACAATACACCGCAGTGGGAATACGTCACCTGTAAGGCAGCAATGAGGGAATTATTCACCTAGCCAGTAACTGAAGTACAATACTAAGTTCATGGGATCCTTGTAATTATATATAAAAAATAAATAAATAAAAAATAAATAAATAAATAAATAATATATGTATATATAACAATCCAATCCACTTTATTTATTAGCACAGTTAAACAACAAAAATGTACAATATTAAAAACAATATTCAAATATTATCCTTAGCTCCACCAATGACTGAATAAAAACAAAAAAATAAATAAATATAAAACCAATATAAAAACAATATAAAAATAAATATGATTAAAAACAATTTCAAAGGGTAAAACCAATTAAAACAGTAAATAGAAATCAAAATAAAAAATAAAATTAAAAAATTAAAAATAAAAAAACCCACAGAAGACAACTCACGTAGTGTTAAAAGCCAAAGAACAAAATAATAATAACATACACTATATTGCCAAAAGTATTTGGCCACCTGCCTTGACTCACATATGAACTTGAAGTGCCATCCCATCCCTAACCCATAGGCTTCAATATGATGCCGGTCCAGCTTCAACTCTTCTGGGAAGGCTGTCCACAAGGTTGCGGAGTGTGTTTATAGGAATTTTCCACCATTCTTCCAAAAGTGCATTGGTGAGGTCACACACTGATGTTTGGTGGAGAAAGCCTGGCTCTAAATCTCCGTTCTAATGCATCCCAAAGGTGTTCTATCGGGTTCAAGTCAGGACTCTGCGCAGGCCAGTCAAGTTCATCCACACCAAACTCTGTCACCCATGTCTTTATGGACCTTGTCATGTTGGAAGAGGGAGGGGCCCGCTCCAAACTGTTCCCACAAGGTTGGGAGCATGGAATTGTCCAAAATGTTTTGGTATTCTGGAGCATTTAAAGTTACTTTCACTGGAACTAAGGGGCCAAGCCCAACTCCTGAAAAACAATCCCGCACTATAATTCTGATCATTTGGATGGGTGGCCAAATACTTTTGGCAATATAGTGTATATACATAAACTGTAAATGTGTACATATACATATATACACATATATACACATATATATATATATATATACACACATAACAACAAAGTAAATAAAGCAAAAAAATACTTAATTGTTGCTATATTGCATATCATAACAACAAAGTATTTTTTTGTTTTGCTTTAGGTTTAATGCATTTATTTGATTTGATTTATTAATATATTGAAGTAGTGTAGGATGGACCTGGTGTGTGTGTGGCAATCATTGGTACTTTAACTTTTCAACTTGAACTCAAATAAACAGCTGATGATTGACATGGAAGCACGTGTTATCTAAAACAGCCACCAGATGTCGCTGCTCACATGGATATTTCTAAAACTGGTTTAAATAATATACTCATAATGTTATTGAATTAAGAAAAATCATCATATCAAAACAGAATCAGTCATAAGTCAGGAGACACTGTATCGAAATAGGAAAATGTGTCTCTAAACTTTTGACTGGTAGTGTAAATATGTATGGTAGTGTAAAAAAGGTAGTGTACATATGTATGCTAATGTAAATATGGTAGTGTAAATATGGTAGTGTAATTTTCCTGAGGGAACTCTCCTGAAGGAATCAATAAAGTACTATCTATCTATCTAGCTAAATACGGTAATGTAAATATGTATGGTAGTGTAAATAAGGTAGTGTAAATAGGTATGGTAGTGTAAATATGATAGTGTACTTATGTATTGTAGTGTAAGTATGGTATTGTAAATAAGGTAGTGTAAATAGGTATGGTAGTGTAAATATGATAGTGTACTTATGTATTGTAGTGTAAGTATGGTAGTGTAAAAATGGTAGTGTAAAAATGGTAGTGTAAATATGTATGGTAATGTAAATATGTATGGTAGTGTAAATATGGTAGTGTAAATATGTATGGTAATGTAAATATGTATGGTAGTGTAAATATGATAGTGTAAATATGTATGGTAGTGTAAAAATGTTAGTGTAAATATGGTAGTGTAATTACAGTCATGTAATACGGTAGTGTGGGCTTTGTACCGAGGATGTCGTTGTGGCTTGTGCAGCCCTTTGAGACACTTGTGATTTAGGGCTATATAAATAAAGATTGATTGATTGATTGATAGTGTAAATATGTATGGTAGTGTAATTATGTATAATAGTGTAAATGTGCATGGTAGTGGGAATAAGGTAGTGTAAATATGTATGGTAGTGTAAATATGATAGTCTAAATATGTATGGTAGTGTAAAAATGGTAGTGTAAATATGTATGGTAGTGTAATTATGTATAATAGTGTAAATATGTATGGTTGTGTAAATATGTATATTAGTGTAAATATGTATGGTAGTGTAAAAATGGTAGTGTAAATATGTATGGTAGTGTAAATATGTATGGTAGTGTAAATATGTATAATAATGTAAATATGTATATTAGTGTAAATATGTATGGTAGTGTAAATATGTATATTAGTGTAAATATGTATGATAGTGTAAAGAGGTATGGTAATGTAAATATGGTAGTGTAAATATGATAGTGTAAACACAGTAATGTAATACGGTAGTGTAAATATGTATGGTAGTGTAAATAAGGTAGTGTAATTATGTATGGTAGTGTAAATATATATGGTAATGTATATACAGTATGTATGGTAGTGTAAAAATGGTAGTGTAAATATGGTAGTGTAAATATGGTTATGTAATACGGTAGTGTAAACATGGTAGTGTAAACATGGTAATGTAAATATGGTAGTGTAAATATGGTGATGTCGATATATGGTAGTGTAAATACGATAGTGTAAATACGGTAGTGTAAATATGTATGGTAGTGTAAATACGGTAGTGTAAATACGGTAGTGTAAATATGTATGTAGTGTAAATACGGTAGTGTAAATATGTATGGTAGTGTAAAAATGGTAGTGTAAATACGGTAGTGTAAATATGGTAATGTAATACGGTAATTTAAATATGGTAGTGTAAACATGGTAATGTAAATATGGTAGTGTGCATACGGTAGTGTACATACGGTAGTGTAAATACGGTAGTGTAAATATGTATGGTCGTGTAAAAATGGTAGTGTAAATACGGTAGTGTAAATATGTATGGTAGTGTAAAAATGGTAGTGTAAATACAGTAGTGTAAATATGGTAATGTAATACGGTAATGTAAATATGGTAGTGTAAACATGGTAATGTAAATATGGTAGTGTACATACGGTAGTGTAAATACGGTAGTGTAAATATGTATGGTAGTGTAAAAATGGTAGTGTAAATATGGTAGTGTAAATACGGTAGTGTGAATATGGTAATGTAATACGGTAGTGTAAACATGGTAGTGTAAACATGGTAATGTAAATATGGTAGTGTAAATATGGTAATGTCGATATATGGTAGTGTAAATACGATAGTGTAAATACGGTAGTGTAAATATGTATGGTAGTGTAAATACGGTAGTGTAAATATGTATGGTAGTGTAAATATGGTAGTGTAAATACGGTAGTGAAAATATGGTAATGTCATACGGTAATGTAAATATGGTAGTGTAAACATGGTAATGTAAATATGGTAGTGTAAATACGGTAGTGTGAATATGGTAATGTAATACGGTAGTGTAAACATGGTAGTGTAAACATGGTAATGTAAATATGGTAGTGTAAATATGGTAATGTCGATATATGGTAGTGTAAATACGATAGTGTAAATACGGTAGTGTAAATATGTATGGTAGTGTAAATACGGTAATGTAAATATGTATGGTAGTGTAAAAATGGTAGTGTAAATACGGTAGTGTAAATATGGTAATGTAATACGGTAATGTAAATATGGTAGTGTAAACATGGTAATGTAAATATGGTAGTGTACATACGGTAGTGTACATACGGTAGTGTAAATATGGTAGTGTAAATATGTATGGTAGTGTAAATACAGTAGTGTAAATATGTATGGTAGTGTAAATACGGTAGTGTAAATATGTATGGTAGTGTAAAAATGGTAGTGTAAATACGGTAGTGTAAATATGGTAATGTAATACGGTTATGTAAATATGGTAGTGTAAACATGGTAATGTAAATATGGTAGTGTACATACGGTAGTGTAAATACGGTAGTGTAAATATGTATGGTAGTGTAAATATAGTAGTGTAAATACGGTAGTGTAAATATGTATGGTAGTGTAAATATGGTAGTGTAAATACGGTAGTGTGAATATGGTAATGTAATACGGTAGTGTAAACATGGTAGTGTAAACATGTTAATGTAAATATGGTAGTGTAAATATGGTAATGTCGATATATGGTAGTGTAAATACGGTAGTGTAAATATGTATGGTAGTGTAAATACGGTAGTGTAAATACGGTAGTGTAAATATGTATGGTAGTGTAAATACGGTAGTGTAAATACGGTAGTGTAAATATGTATGGTAGTGTAAATACGGTAGTGTAAATATGTATGGTAGTGTAAATACGGTAGTGTAAATACCATAGTGTAAATAAGTATGGTAGTGTAAATACGGTAGTGTAAATATGTATGGTAGTGTAAAAATGGTAGTGTAAATATGGTAGTGTAAATACGGTAGTGTAAATATGGTAGTGTAAACATGGTAATGTAAATATGGTAGTGTACATACGGTAGTGTAAATACGGTAGTCAGTAGACAGTTTTAACAATTAGATTGTGTACCTAATAAAGTGGCCAAATGAATGCATGTATTCAGTGTGTGTGTGTGTGTGTGTGTGTGTGTGTGTGTGTGTGTGTGTGTGTGTGTGTGTGTGTGTGTGTGTGTGTGTGTGTGGATTAAAGATAAGAAAACAAACAGATCCAATGTTGTGTGTGTAAGTCTGTCATTCAGCAGACTGAGAAACACAAATGTAAATACTGAACACACACACACACACACACACACACACACACACACACACACACACACACACACACACACACACACACACACGCACACACACACACACAGACACACACACACCTACCTGTCCATCAGTGGTGATGGTGCCTCCACAGTCAGAGAGTAGTTCGGACATGTGGTAGAAGGTGGTGAACTCCCACAGGCAGGCCTCCAGGTTGAGGTTCCTGTAGAAGCGCAGTGTGGCGTTCCCCCTCAGGGGGGCGCTGTACTGGTAGGGCGCCGCGTTGCCCGCGCTCTCCGGGTTGCGCGTGGCCGCCGTGATGAAGCCGTGACCCGTGGCGACCTCGCCGTAGTCCAGCAGGTTGGAGCAGCGGTGGTTCCCCACACGGGTTCCGTCCGGGCTGAGAGTCAGGTCAAAGTTCGTGAGGGGCCGGGTGGAAATGACCGGAAGCATGCCTGCAAAATACAAAATAAACATCAAAGCAGAATATTCATATTCATTGATATTCATATATATATATTTATATATATTAGGGATGTCCGATAATGGCTATCCGATATTCCGATATTGTCCACAATATTAATAACAGAAATAAACAACCCTTTTGTGTGATTGAGTGTGAATGAGTTTTTTGGGTTGGTGTACTAATTGTAAGTGTATCTTGTGTTTTTAGTGTTTTTTATGTTGATTTAATTAAAAAAACAAAAACAAAAAAACGATACCGATAATAAATAAAACGATACCGATCATTTCCGATATTACATTTTAACGCATTTATCGGCCAATAATATGGGCAGGCCGAAATTATCGGACAATTTTAATATATATATATATATATAGGATGTCATTGTGGCTTGTGCAGCCCTTTGAGACACTTGTGATTTAGGGCTATATAAGTAAACATTGATTGATTGATGACAAACAAAATAAAACAAACGAAAAAAAAAGTATTAAAAAAAACCCAAATCCAACCCAAACTAACCTAATTAACTGAACTAAAATAAAAATAAAAAACCCCCAAAACAAATAAATAAAAATATAATTAAATTACCCGCAATAAAAATGAAATACAATAAAATAAATCAGCTGGGATAAGGAGAACAAAAATATAGTTTTTTCTGTTGTTTGTGTGTGCATTGTTGTTACGGAGCCCCTAAAGGGATATGGGGGAATTTTATGGAGAAAAACTTTTTATTCCAAAAAATTTTTTTTAAATTATAATTTTTAAATTTTTTTTAATTTTTTTAATAAAAATTGTTTTTTTTTTAAATGTATTCTTTTTTTTTAATACAAAGTTTCTTGTGCGCACGAGAAAGTTTTTATTAAAAACATTTTTTTTTAAATTATAATTTAAAAAAAAAAAATTTAAATAAAAAGTTTCTCGTGCGCGTAGAACATTTTTATTAATAGTTTTTTTTTTTATTATAATTTTTTACTTTTTTTTTAATAAAAAGTTTCTCGTGCACATGAGAAAGTTTTTATTAAAAATGTTTTTTTTTAAAATTCTAATTTGTTTTATTTTTTTATTTTTTTCAATAAAAATAAAAATATTTTTTTTTTTTTTTTTTTTAAATTATCATTTAAAAAAAAAAATGCTTTAATAAAAACTTTCTCGTGCACACGAGATACATGTCTGAAAAAAATAATAATAATACAATTCCCCCATGTCCCTTTAGGGGCTCTGTAACAATGCACACACAAACAACACAAAAAACTACTATATTTTTGTTCTCCTTATCCCAGCTGATTTATTTTATTGTATTTCATTATTATGGCGGGTAATTTAATTGTATTTTTATTTATTTGTTTTGGGGGTTTTTATTTTTATTTTAGTTCAGTTAAATAGGTTAGTTTGGGTTGGATTGTTTTTTTTTATAGTTTATTTTTATTTTGTTTGTCATTAATTTTTCAGACATGTATCTCATGCGCAAGAGAAACTTTTTATTAAAAAAAATATATAAAATTTTTTTTTAATAAAAAATAAATAAATAAAAAAATTAGAACTTTTAAAAACGTTTTTTAATAAAAACCTTCTCGTGCGCACGAGAAACTTTTTATTAAAAAAAAAATTTAAAAAAAATTATAATAAAAAAAAATAAAAAAATTTATTAAAACTTTCTCGTGCACACGAAAAACTTTTTATTACCAAAAAAAAAAAAAAAAAAGAAATTATAATTTTTTTAATTAAAAAAATAAGAAACATTAAAAAAAATTATAATTCAAATTTTTTTTTTTTTCTTAATAAAAAGTTTCTCGTGCGCACGAGAAACTATCTTATGTGCAAAAATTCCCCCATATTCCTTTAGGGGCTCTGTAACAATGCACACACAAACAACACAAAAAACTACTATATTTTTGTTCTCCTTATCCCAGCTGATTTATTTTATTGTATTTCATTATTATGGCGGGTAATTTAATTGTATTTTTATTTATTTGTTTTGGGGGTTTTTATTTTTATTTTAGTTCAGTTAAATAGGTTAGTTTGGGTTGGATTGTTTTTTTTTTATAGTTTATTTTTATTTTGTTTGTCATTAATTTTTCAGACATGTATCTCGTGCGCACGAGAAACTTTATTAACAAAAAAAAAAAAAAAAAAATTATAATTTTTTTTTAATTAAAAAAATAAGAAACATTAAAAAAATTATAATTAAAATTTAACAATGCACACACAAACAACACAAAAAACTACTATATTTTTGTTCTCCTTATCCCAGCTGATTTATTTTATTGTATTTCATTTTTATTGCGGGTAATTTAATTGTATTTTTATTTATTTGTTTTGGGGTTTTTTATTTTTATTTTAGTTCAGTTAATTAGGTTAGTTTGGGTTAGATTTGGGTTTTTCTTTTTGTTTGCGCGTGTGCACGAGAGAAACTTTTTATAAAAATTGTTTTTAATTTTTTAAATAAAAAGTTTCTCGTGCGCACGAGAAACTATGATACGTGTCTGAAAAAATAAATAAAATTAATTATAAAAAAAAAAAAATCCCCCCATGTCCCTTTAAGGACTCCGTACATTGTGCACTTGCATGTGTACAACATTTAGAATTTATGGGTTTTTTTGTGTGCATTTTCTACATACAGTCACTATTTGTGGCTGTATGTAGAAAAGGTACCGCTGAGCGTGCATCAAAAGTGAAAGTGAAAGAAATCCGGATCTGCACCAACCGTCCAGGTGCGGCATGCTGACGCTCACTCGGATCAGGTTTGGGTGCTCGGGGTCGTCCGCTCCGGTGTAGCGCAGCTTGGCGGAGAAAGGCTCCGCCCCCACGGCGCCCATCTTGCGCGGCTGACACATTCCTACAGGACAAAGAAACATTTCCCGTCATGGCGGTGTGTGACAAAGACCAAGATGGACGCCTCACCGTCCTCCTGGCTGATGGTGACCACGGGGCTGGTCAGCTCCAGCCCCTCGTCGCCGTCCGAGTTCACCGCCCTGGCGACGCACTGGACCCGGGAGCCGGCGCGGAAGTAGACCGAGTCCAGCGTGATGGTCTTGGAGGAGGTGAAGAAGGTGTCCAAGTCCACCTCCCTCATGGGGCTGGTGACGCCGTGGGGTCCGGCGGGGGCGCTGACCAGCCAGCGGTACCTGGTCAAGGTGTCGTCGATGCGCTCGCTGACGCAGATGGAGGCGGTCTTGCCGTAGTCCACGTGTCTGCTGCTGCAGGCCTGCAGGGGGAGGACGCTCCATCAGGACCTGACCATGGTTTTGCTGCTCACGTTTAGTATTAGAAGGCTTTGAAGAGCCTGCAGGCGCCGCACTCAAATCCTCGCTTTTGATAAGAACGCTTGGTTTCTTCTCCCCAGGGACACACACACACACACACACACACACACACACACACACACACACACACACACACACACACACACACACACACACACACACACAGGAATGGAAGCAACTCTCCAGTGTATAAAAAGAGGATGCTGGGATGTCAGGTAAATGTTCTTGATGAAAGGTGGCAACAACATGAGAAGTAATAATAAAGTGGTGATGATCAGGTGGTTATTATTGTAGTCATCTGTCCATCAGCTTGGTCCATTAATACATTCATTTATAATAGTATTTACTTTCTTTTATTGAACTTCCAGTAAACTTATTTGACTCATTATTTACTTTCTTTTGACTTTGATTTACCTTCTATTGACCTTCTTTAACTTTATATTTACCTCCTATTTCACTTTTTTATTTTCTATTTACCTTCTATTTGACTTGTTTGACCTCCTATTTAAACTTTTATATTCTAACCTAATATTTACCTTTTATTTACCTTCTATTCATTTGTATTTACTACTTTGACCTTCTTTTACCTTCTATTTACCTTTTTTTACCTTCTATTTTACTTGTTTGACCTTCTTTTTAACCCTTTCTAACCTTATATTACCTTTGATTTACTTTCTATTAAGTTGTATTCATTACTTTTACATTCTATTTGCCTTCTTTTTTTTTTTTACAAACTGTTTACTTTTATTTACCTCGTTATTTACTGAGTTTTATCGCTCTTGTACCTTTAATTTACTTCCTTTACACTCTATTTACCTTATTTTACCTTTTGTCTACCCTTTCACCTTCTTTTACCTTTTATTTACCTTCTATTCACCTTTCTTTTACCTTTTATTTAACTTTTTAATCTTCTATTTACATTTTCTTACATTCTGTGGACCTTCTTTTACATTGTATTTAACATTTTTTAACCTTCCTTTACCTTATTTTCACTATTATTTACTACTTTTACCTTATTATTTACGTTCCTTGAACAATTTTTTTCACCTTCTATTTACCTCCTCTTAATTTTCTTGTACATTTAATTAACTTCTTTTACACTCTATTTTCCTTATTTCACCTTTTATTTACTCTTTTCACCATCTTTTACCTTTTATGTACTTTGGATTCACCTTCTTTGACCTTTTATTTAACCTTTTCATTTTCTATTTACAATTTTTTTTACATTCTATTGATCTTCTTTAACATTCAATTTAACTTGTTTTACCTTCTATTTAACTTTTTTTTAACCTTCTTTTACTTTTTATTTGCCTTCCTTTCACAATGAATTACTACTTTTACCTTCTTTTACCATTTATTTACCTCCTTTTTTCCTTATTGTACCTTTAATTTACTTCCTTTACACTATCTTTACCTTATTTTACCTTTTATTTACCTTCTATTCACCTTCTTTTACCTTTTATTTAACTTTTTAATCTTTTATTTCCTGTTTTTTTACATTCTATTGACCTTCTTTTGCATTCTATTTAACGTTTTTTAACCTTCCCTTACCTTTTACTTGTCTTCTTTTCACTATTATTTACTACTTTTACCTTATTTTACCTTCTATTGACCTTCTTTACCTTCTACTTACTTCCTTTTATACTTCTTGTACCTTTAATTAACTTATTTTACACTCTATTTACTTTATTTTACCTTTTATTTATCTTTTTCACCATCTTTTACCTTTTATTTACCTTCCTTTCACAATTAATTACTACGTTTACCTTATTTTACGTTTTATTTACCTCTTTTTTCCTTCTTGTACCTTTAATTTACTTCCTTTACACTCTATTTACCTTATTTGACCTTTTATTTAGCTTTTAAATCTTCTTTTTACGTTTTTTTTCCCCCATTCTATTTAACATTTTTTAACCTTCCTTTACCTTTTACTTACCTTCTTTTCACTATTTACTGCTTTTACCTTATTTTACCTTATATTGACCTTCTTTTACCTTCTACTTACTTCCTTTTATACTTCTTGTACCTTTAATTAACTTCTTTTACACTCCATTTACCTTATTTTACCTTTTATTTATCTTTTTCACCATCTTTTACATTTTATTTACCTTCTATTCACCTTCTTTTACATTTTATTTAACTGTTATATTTTCTATTTACAAATGTTTTACATTCTATTGACCTTCAGTTATTCTATTGAACTTTTTAAAACCTTGTTTTACCTTTTATTTACCTCCTTTTATCCTTCTTGTACCTTTAATTTACTTCCTTTACACTCTATTTACTTTTTTTCGACTTTATTTTACCCTTTTTCCCACTTTTTCCACCTTTACTTCACCTTTATTATCTTTAATTGACCTTCTATTCAACTTCTTAAATGCGTCCTGTATTAGATAAATGGTTCTTAGTTCCACTCAGGAAAGGATTCATGGAAGCAACACCAGACAATGATCCACAGTTGCAAGGCTGCACGTGACAAGAAGACAATGAAGGTGGGCTGACCGTCACACAGACCACAGGGTAGCCAGCAGGCGGGTGAGCGCCACCCGGTGGGCGGGCGTGGTGGTCGTAGTGGAGCAGCGAGACCACGCGGGGCAAAGACGGGAAGGTGACGTCGGCCATGCTGGTGGTCTCCTCGATGTAGACCATCACTTTGGTCACCTGAGGGTCAAAACACACGACGTGTTGAAATTAAATTGACATAAAAAGATGCTAAAACCAACACAAAGTACGTCAACATATGCATAAATGTCAGAAATAAGCGTGAAGTTTTTGTAGTTTTCTTGTCCAAAATCCATGATAGTACAAACCCAGAATTAATCAATGAATGACAGAACATCATGTAAAATTTGACCTAAAAATAACTTAAATTTAAAATAATTTTATGTATTTTTAGTTTGTTTTATTTTGAAAAAAATACAATTATATATATTTTTTGTTTTGCTTGAATGTAGAACCTTATTTGATCAATAATGTATATTTGTTCCTTATGCAAACTCCAATATTAAGTAAAAAAAAAAAAAAAGAAATTTTACCTCAATCTTATTCCCAGCCCCTTCCTGCTCCATCATTGATAAAAAAACAAATAGGCAAATTTGAGTAGTTTTAGCACCTGTCTAACATGAAAGCAATGGTTGTGAGTTCCAATCCTGATCGGATTTGAGTTTTAATGATGTTAACGTGAGCGTGTGTGTGTGTGTGTGTGTGTGTGTGTGTGTGTGTGTGTGTGTGTGTGTGTGTGTGTGTGGATTGCTGACCTGAGTTTCGGCCACCATGTTGTCGTCGGGCTTCAGGTGCAGCGTGAAAGCTTCCCTCATCTCCCGCACGCCGTCGTACAAAACCTCCACCTGCACCACCTTCTCCTTGTCACCCCGCCTGAACTCCACGTCTGCACACACACACACGCACACACACACACACACACACACACACACACACACACACACACACACACACACACACACACACACACACACACACACACACAGGCATGCATCAGAGGACGATTCTATTTTTGTTGATTGATTAATCGAGTAATCTATCCATCAGGTTGTTCGATTAATCGAGTAATCTGTGCATCAGTTTGTTTGATTAATAAAGTAATCTGTCCATCAGGTTGTTCGATTAATCGAGTAATCTATCCATCAAGTTATTCGATTAATCAAGTAATCTAGCCATCAGGTTGTTCAATTGTCGAGTAATCTTTTCATCAGGTTGTTCGATTAATCGAGTAATCCATCCAACAGGTTGTTCGATTATCGAGTATTCTTTTCATCAGGTTGTTCGATTAATTGAGTAATCTATCCACCATGTTGTTTGATTAATCGGGTAATGTATCCACCAGGTTGTTCGATTGATCGAGTAATCTATCCATCCGGTTGTTTGATTAATCGAGTAATCTATCCATTAGGTTGTTCGATTAATCGAGTCATCTGTCCATCAGGTTGTTCGGTTAATGGAGTAATCTGTCCATCAGGTTGTTCGATTAATCGAGTAATCTGTCCATCAGGTTATTCGATTAATCGAGTAATCTGTCCATCAGGTTATTCGATGAATTGAGTAATCTATCCATCATGTTGTTCGATTAATAGAGTAATTTATCCATCAGGTTGTTCGAATAGTCAAGTAATCTATCCATCAGGTTATTTGATTAATCGAGTAATCTATCCATTAGGTTGTTCGATTAATCGATTAATCTATCCACCAGGTTGTTTGATTAATCTTCTTCGATTAATCGCGTAATCTGTCCATCAGGTTGTTCGATTAATCGAGTAATTTATCCATCAGGTTGCTCGAATAATCAAGTAATCTATCCATCAGGTTTTTTTTATTAATCGAGTAATCTATCCATCAGGTTGTTCGATTAATCGATCCACCAGGTTGTTTGATTAATCTTCTTCGATTAATCGAGTAATCTGTCCATCGGGTTGTTCGATTAATCGAGCAATCTATCCATCAAGTTGTTCGCTTAATCGAGTAATCTGTCCATCAGATTGTTCGATTAATAGATTAATCTATCCATCAAGTAATCTAGCCATCAGGTTATTCAATTAATTAAGTATTCTATCCATCAGGTTGTTTGATTAATCGAGTAATCTATCCAACAGGTTGTTCGATTATCAAGTAATCTTTTCATCAGGTTGTTCAATTGTCGAGTAATCTTTTCATCAGGTTGTTCGATTAATCGAGTAATCCATCCAACAGGTTGTTCGATTATCGAGTAATCTTTTCATCAGGTTGTTCGATTAATTGAGTAATCTATCCACCATGTTGTTTGATTAATCGAGTGATGTATCCACCAGGTTGTTCGATTAATCGAGTAATCTATCCATCAGGTTGTTGGATTAATCGAGTAATCTGTCCATCAGGTTGTTCGATTAATCAAGTAATCTATCCATCAGGTTGTTCGATTAATCGAGTAATCTGTCCATCAGGTTGTTCGATTAATCGAGTAATATGTCCATCGGGTTTGCTTTATTAATCGAGTAATCTATCCATCAGGTTGTTCGATTAATCGAGTAATCTGTCCATCAGGTTGTTCGATTAATCGAGTAATCTGTCTATCAGGTTGTTCGATTAAGCGAGTAATTTGTCCATGAGATTGTTGGATTAATCGAGTAATCTGTCCATCAGGTTGTTCGATTAATCGAGTAATCTATCCATCAGGTTGTTCGATTAATCAAATAATCTATCCATCAGGTACATCACAACTAGACAACATGTAATATTGTAAACAACAAGCATGATTTATCAAACACACCTTACAGCTTACAACTAAATCAAGATCTTGGCCTCACTTCCTTTGATGCACCGCCACAATAAAAGAGAAATAGTCGCTACTAAATACAGTAGTGATTAGTGGTCATAGAACTCCAAAAGTGTTGGTGCTAATAAAGAGCGTTGTTGGACTCACCTCGGGACACGGGGTGGTAGTCCTCCCCCGACACGGCCGAGCCGTCTTTGGTGTGAACCCGCACCACGGACACCTGGGAGGTGTCGCCCAGTCGCAGCAAGGGGATCCTCACCGTCGCCACGGCGCCCGCCTCCTTGGGCTCGCTGACGCTGAACTTGGTCTCCGAGAAGCGGATGATGGGTTCTAGGGATGGAGCGAGGACTTGGACGTCAAGCTGGTCCTCAAGGAACCTCGTTATTGTGCAACGTTAAGATATCCAAATGATATAAGCGTAGCTCCGCTTATAGCTGGCTAAAAAAAATAGTGCGCTAATTGCTAAAGTTAGCAGCTAGCACCGCTAATCGCTAGCTGGCAGCTAGTGGTGAACATTGCTATGTAACCACGAGTGGAGCAAAAGGCTAGGTGACAACAAATGGCGCAAATAGCTAGCTAAAAACTAGTGGCGCAAATTGCGCAGGCTGAACAGGCTAACTTGAACAGGCTAACTTGAACAGGCTAACTTGAAAAGGCTAACTTGAACAGGCTAACTTGAACATGCTATCTTGAACAGGCTAACTTGAACAGGCTAACTTGAACATGCTATCTTGAACATGCTATCTTGAACATGCTAACTTGAACAGGCTAACTTGAACATGCTAACTTGAACATGCTATCTTGAACATGCTAACTTGAACAGGCTAACTTGAACATGCTAACTTGAACATGCTATCTTGAACAGGCTAACGTGAACAGGCTAACTTGAACATGCTAACTTGAACATGCTAAATTGAACATGCTAACTTGAACAGGCTAACTTGAACATGCTAACTTGAACATGCTATCTTGAACAGGCTAAATTGAACATGCTAACTTGAACATGCTATCTTGAACAAGCTAACTTGAACAAGCTAACTTGAACAGGCTAACTTGAACAGGCTAACTTGAACATGCTAACTTGAACAGGCTAACTTGTACATGCTAACTTGAACAGGCTAACTTGTACATGCTAACTTGAACATGCTAACTTGAACAGGCTAACTTGAACATGCTATCTTGAACATGCTAACTTGAACAGGCTAACTTGAACATGCTATCTTGAACAGGCTAACTTCAACAGGCTAACTTGCAAAGGCTAACTTGAACATGCTAACTTGAACAGGCTAACTTGAACATGCTATCTTGAACAGGCTAACTTGAACAGGCTAACTTGCACAGGCTAACTTGAACATGCTAACTTGAACAGGCTAACTTGAACATGCTATCTTGAACATGCTATCTTGAACAGGCTAACTTGAACAGGCTAACTTGCATAGGCTAACTTGAACATGCTAACTTGAACATGCTAACTTGAACATGCTATCTTGAACAGGCTAAATTGAACATGCTAACTTGAACATGCTATCTTGAACAAGCTAACTTGAACAGGCTAACTTGAACAGGCTAACTTGAACATGCTAACTTGAACAGGCTAACTTGTACATGCTAACTTGAACAGGCTAACTTGTACATGCTAACTTGAACATGCTAACTTGAACAGGCTAACTTGAACATGCTATCTTGAACATGCTAACTTGAACAGGCTAACTTGAACATGCTATCTTGAACAGGCTAACTTCAACAGGCTAACTTGCAAAGGCTAACTTGAACATGCTAACTTGAACAGGCTAACTTGAACATGCTATCTTGAACAGGCTAACTTGAACAGGCTAACTTGCACAGGCTAACTTGAACATGCTAACTTGAACAGGCTAACTTGAACATGCTATCTTGAACATGCGATCTTGAACAGGCTAACTTGAACAGGCTAACTTGAACATGCTAACTTGAACATGCTCACTTGAACAGGCTAACTTGAACATGCTAACTTGAACAGGCTAACTTGAACAGGCTATCTTGAACATGCTAACTTGAACAGGCTAACTTGAACATGCTATCTTGAACAGGCTAACTTGAACATGCTAACTTGAACAGGCTAACTTGAACAGGCTAACTTGAACATGCTATCTTGAACAGGCTAACTTGAACATGCTAACTTGAACAGGCTAACTTGAACAGGCTAACTTGAACATGCTAACTTGAACAGTCTATCTTGAACATGCTAACTTGAACAGGCTAACTTGAACATGCTATCTTGAACAGGCTATCTTGAACGTGCTAACTTGAACAGGCTAACTTGAACATGCTCACTTGAACATGCTCACTTGAACAGGCTAACTTGAACATGCTAACTTGAACAGGCTAACTTGAACATGCTAACTTGAACAGGCTAAATTGAACATGCTAACTTGAACAGGCTAACTTGAACATGCTTACTTGAACAGGCTAACTTGAACAGGCTACATTGAACATGATAACTTGAACATGCTAACTTGAACAGGCTAACTTGAACATGCTAACTTGAACAGGCTAACTTGAACAGGCTAACTTGAACATGCTATCTTGAACAGGCTAACTTGAACATGTTAACTTGAACAGGCAAACTTGAAAAGGCTAAGTTGAACAGGCTAACTTGAACATGCTATCTTGAACATGCTATCTTGAACAGGCTAACTTGAACATGTTAACTTGAACAGGCAAACTTGAAAAGGCTAAGTTGAACAGGCTAACTTGAACATGCTATCTTGAACAGGCTAACTTGAACAGGCTAACTTGAACATGCGATCTTGAACAGGCTAACTTGAAAAGGCTAACTTGAACATGCTAACTTGAACAGGCTAACTTGAACAGGCTAACTTGAACAGGCTAACTTGAACAGGCTAACTTTAGCATGTAGCATGTGTCACGCTAGAGTGCCTCTATCTTACTGTCGGCAGCGTCTTGGATTTTCACCAGCGTCTCCTTCAGGGTCCCCAGCGCGGCCCCAAACCCGGAGTCACTCTCCGGGCTCCCGAGGACCAGGCGAAGCTCCTCCGGGTCCTCGTAGAGCGAGTCGTCCACCAGCGACACCGCGCACACCTTCTCCGTCTCGCCTGTCAAGGTGTGCAAACCACAGGTGAGCAAGGAAGGAAGGAAGCAAGGAAGGAAGGAAGGAAGGAAGGTGTGTACCGGGCAGGAAGGTGAGGATTGACGCGTCCGTGTTGGGACGCTCGTCAAAGTCCGAGACCACCTGGGCCGACCCCTGGCGGGTGTAGCAGCGCACGGTGGAGCGCCACCTGAGGTCACCGCTGCGGTGCACCGTGACCGCCAGTCGGCCCTCGTGCTCCTGGGCGGAGTGCACCGCCTCACGGAACTGAACCTTCGGCACTGCCAGGACGCCACGAGAAGATCACATGACCAACTGAGCATTCGCGAAGAAAGTTAGCGTGCTAACAGTTAGCATGTGTCAAGCTGCACAGCTGCAAAATCAGCTAAATAAGTTAGCATGCTAACGTGTCAACTACCAAGGTATATGACTCTAGGAGGTGTACGGCTGTAAAATTGTCACAAAAAAAAAAAACGTTAGCGTGCTAACAGTTAGCATGTGTCAAGTATCAATTTTTTTTCAATTTTTTGATTGATTGAATTTTTAAGTGTACCGCTGCTAAATTGGTTGAAAAAGCTATCACGCTAATCTTAACAATAAAAATGCTAACAGCTAGCATGTGTCGGCTACTGAAGTGTATGGCTGTAAAATTGTCAGAAAAAACGTTAGCATGTGTCAAGTATCAATTTGTATGAATTTTTTGATGGATTGAATTTTTAGGTGTACCGCTGCTAAATTGGTTGAAAAAGTTATCATGCTAATCTTAAGATTAAAATGCTAACAGCTAGCATGTGTCAACTACTGAAGTGTATGGCTGTAAATTTGTCAGAAAAAACGTTAGCATGTGTCAAGTATCAATTTTTATAAATTTTTTGATGGATTGAATTTTTAGGTGTACCGCTGCTAAATTGGTTGAAAAAGTTATCATGCTAATCTTAAGATTAAAATGCTAACAGCTAGCATGTGTCAACTACTGAAGTGTATGGCTGTAAAATTGTCAGAAAAAACGTTAGCATGTGTCAAGTATCAATTTTTATAAATTTTTTGATTGATTGAATTTTTAGGTGTACCGCTGCTAAATTGGTTGAAAAATGTATCATGCTAATCTTAACATTAAAATGCTAACAGCTAGCATGTGTCAACTACTGAAGTATATGGCTGTAAAATGGGCAAAAAAAAAAAAATGTTAGCGTGCTAACAGTTAGCATGTGTCAAGTATAAATTTTTTTAAATTTTTTGATTGATTGAATTTTTAAGTGTACCGCTGCTAAATTGGTTGAAAAAGTTATCTCGCTAATCTTAACAATAAAATGCTAACAGCTAGCATGTGTCAACTACTGAAGTGTATGGCTATAAAATTGTCAGAAAAAACATTAGCATGTGTCAAGTATCAATTTTTATGAATTTTTTGATGGATTGAATTTTTAGGTGTACCGCTGCTAAATTGGTGGAAAAAGTTATCATGCTAATCTTAACATTAAAATGCTAACAGCTAGCATGTGTCAACTACTGAAGTATATGGCTGTAAAATGAGTTTAAAAAAAAGTTTGCGTGCTAACAGCTAGCATGTGTCAAGTATCAATTTTTATGACTGAGGTGTACCGCTGCTAAATTGGTGGAAAAAGTTATCATGCTAATGTTAACATTAAAATGCTAACAGCTAGCATGTGTCAACTACTGAAGTGTATGGCTGTAAAATTGTCACAAAAAAAAACATTTGCGTGCTAACAGTTAGCATGTGTCAAGTATAAATTTTTATGACTGAGGTGTACCGCTGCTAAATTGGTGGAAAAAGTTATCATGCTAATGTTAACATTAAAATGCTAACAGCTAGCATGTGTCAACTACTGAAGTATATGGCTGTAAAATGGGCAAAAAAAAAAAAAAAAGTTAGTGTGCTAACAGTTAGCATGTGTCAAGTATCAATTTTTATAAATTGTATACATTTTTGATTGATTGAATTTTTAGGTGTACTGCAGCTAAATTGGTTGAAAAAGTTATATTGCTAATCTCAACATTAAAATGCTAACAGCTAGCATGTGTCAACTACTGAAGTGTATGGCTATAAAATTGTCAGAAAAAACGTTAGCATGTGTCAAGTATCAATTTTTATGAATTTTTTGATGGATTGAATTTTTAGGTGTACCGCTGCTAAATTGGTTGAAAAAGTTATCATGCTAATCTTAAGATTAAAATGCTAACAGCTAGCATGTGTCAACTACTGAAGTATATGGCTGTAAAATGGGCTAAAAAAAAAGTTAGCGTGCTAACAGCTAGCATGTGTCCAGTATCAATTTTTATGACTGAGGTGTACCGCTGCTAAATTGGTGGAAAAATGCATCATGCTAATGTTAACATTAAAATGCTAACAGCTAGCATGTGTCAACTACTGAAGTATATGGCTGTAAAATGGGCAAAAAAAAACAAAGTTAGTGTGCTAACAGTTAGCATGTGTCAAGTATCAATTTTTATAATTTGTATACATTTTTGATTGATTGAATTTTTAGGTGTACTGCAGCTAAATTGGTTGAAAAAGTTATATTGCTAATCTCAACATTAAAATGCTAACAGCTAGCATGTGTCAACTACTGAAGTGTATGGCTATAAAATTGTCAGAAAAAACGTTAGCATGTGTCAAGTATCAATTTTTATGAATTTTTTGATGGATTGAATTTTTAGGTGTACCGCTGCTAAATTGGTTGAAAAAGTTATCATGCTAATCTTAAGATTAAAATGCTAACAGCTAGCATGTGTCAACTACTGAAGTATATGGCTGTAAAATGGGCTAAAAAAAAAGTTAGCGTGCTAACAGCTAGCATGTGTCCAGTATCAATTTTTATGACTGAGGTGTACCGCTGCTAAATTGGTGGAAAAATGCATCATGCTAATGTTAACATTAAAATGCTAACAGCTAGCATGTGTCAACTACTGAAGTATATGGCTGTAAAATGGGCTAAAAAAAACAAAGTTAGTGTGCTAACAGTTAGCATGTGTCAAGTATCAATTTTTATAATTTGTATACATTTTTGATTGATTGAATTTTTAGGTGTACTGCAGCTAAATTGGTTGAAAAAGTTATATTGCTAATCTCAACATTAAAATGCTAACAGCTAGCATGTGTCAACTACTGAAGTGTATGGCTATAAAATTGTCAGAAAAAACGTTAGCATGTGTCAAGTATCAATTTTTATGAATTTTTTGATGGATTGAATTTTTAGGTGTACCGCTGCTAAATTGGTTGAAAAAGTTATCATGCTAATCTTAAGATTAAAATGCTAACAGCTAGCATGTGTCAACTACTGAAGTATATGGCTGTAAAATGGGCTAAAAAAAAAGTTAGCGTGCTAACAGCTAGCATGTGTCCAGTATCAATTTTTATGACTGAGGTGTACCGCTGCTAAATTGGTGGAAAAATGCATCATGCTAATGTTAACATTAAAATGCTAACAGCTAGCATGTGTCAACTACTGAAGTATATGGCTGTAAAATGGGCAAAAAAAAAAAAAGTTTGTGTGCTAACAGTTAGCATGTGTCAAGTATAAATTTTTATAAATGTTTTGATTGATTTAATTTTTAAGTGTACCGCTGCTAAATTGGTTGAAAAAGTTATCATGCTAATCTTAACATTAAAATGCTAACAGCTAGCATGTGTCAAATACTGAAGTGTATGGCTATAAAATTGTCAGAAAAAAACGTTAGCATGTGTCAAGTATCAATTTGTATGCATTTTTTGATGGATTGAATTTTTAGGTGTACCGCTGCTAAATTGGTTGAAAAAGTTATCATGCTAATCTTAAGATCAAAATGCTAACAGCTAGCATGTGTCAACTACTGAAGTATATGGCTGTAAAATGGGCTAAATAAAAAGTTAGCGTGCTAACAGCTAGCATGTGTCAAGTATCAATTTTTATGACTGAGGTGTACCGCTGCTAAATTGGTGGAAAAAGTTATCATGCTAATGTTAACATTAAAATGCTAACAGCTAGCATGTGTCAACTACTGAAGTATATGGCTGTAAAATGGGCAAAAAAAAAAGTTAGCGTGCTAACAGCTAGCATGTGTCAAGTATCAATTTTTATGACTGAGGTGTACCGCTGCTAAATTGGTGGAAAAAGTTATCATGCTAATGTTAACATTAAAATGCTAACAGCTAGCATGTGTCAACTACTGAAGTATATGGCTGTAAAATGGGCAAAAAAAAGAAGTTAGCGTGCTAACAGCTAGCATGTGTCAAGTATACATTTTTATAAATTTTTTGATTGATTTAAGTTTTTGGTGTACCGCTGCTAAATTGGCTGAAAAAGTTATCACGCTAATCTTAACATTAAAATGCTAACATCTAGCATGTGTCAACTACTGAAGTGTATGGCTGTAAAATTGCCAAAAACAAAACATTAGCGTGCTAACAGTTAGCATGTGTCAAGTAATATGTTGTATGACTCTACGCTGTACAGCTGCAAAATCAGCTAAATAAGTCAGCATGCTAACGTGTCAACTACCAAGGTATATGACTTTAGGAGGTGTACTGCTGTAAAATTGTCAAAAAAAAAAACGTTAGCATGCTAACAGTTAGCATATGTCAAGTATACATTTTTATTCATTTTTATAAATTTTTTGATAGATTGAATTTTTAGGTGTACCGCTGCAAAACTGGTTGAAAAAGTTATCACGCTAATCTTAACTTTAAAATGCTAACAGCTAGCATGTGTCAACTACTGAAGTGTATGGCTGTAAAATTATCACACAAAAAAAACATTTGCGTGCTAACAGTTAGCATGTGTCAAGTATCAATTTTTATGACTGAGGTGTACCGCTGCTAAATTGTCTGAAAAAGTTATCATGCTAATCTTAACATTAAAATGCTAACAGCTGGCATGTGTCAACTACTGAAGTATATGGCTGTAAAATGGGCAAAAGAAAATTTGCGCGCTAACAGCTAGCATGTGTCAAGTATCAATTTCGATGACTCTGAGGTGTACGGCTGCAAAATTGTCATAAAAATGTTAGCAAGCCAATGTTAGCGTGTTCACAGTTAGCACGTGTGAACTATCAAGTTATATGACTGAGGTGTACCTCTGCAAAATTGACTGAAAAAGTTATCATGTAAATCGTAACATTAACATGCTAACAGCTAGCATGTGTCAACTACTAAAGTTTGTGATTCTGAGGTATACGTCTGTAAAATGGGCTTAAAAAGTTAACGTGCTAACAGTTAGCATGTGTCAAGTAACAAGTTGTAGGACTGTACGCTGTACAGCTGCAAAATCAGCCAAATAAGTTAGCATGCTAACAGTTCACGTATATGACTCTATGAAGTGCATGACTGTAAAATTGGCTAAAAAATGTTAGCGTGCTAACAGTTAGCATGTGTCAGGTATCAATTTTATGACTGAGGTGTACCGCTGCTAAATTGGCTGAAAAAGTTACCATGCTAATCTTAACATTAAAATGCTAACAGTTAGCATGTGTCAATTACTGAAGTGTATGGCTGTTAAAAAAACCAAAAAGAGTTAGCGTGCTAACATCTAGCATGTGTCAAGTATCAAGTTAGATGACTCTGAGGTGTACGGCTGCAAAATTGTCATAAAAATGTTAGCACGCTAATGTTAGCGTGCTAACAGTTAGCACGTGTGAACTATCAAGTTATATGACTGAGGTGTACCTCTGCAAAATTGACTGAAAAAGTTATCATGTAAATCGTAACATTAACAAGCTAACAGCTAGCAAGTGTCAACTAGTAAAGTTTTTGATTCTGAGGTATACGGCTGTAAAATGGGCTTAAAAAGTTAACGTGCTAACAGTTAGCATGTGTCAAGTAACAAGTTGTAGGACTGTACGCTGTACAGCTGCAAAATCAGCTAAATAAGTTAGCATCATAACAGCTCACGTATATGACTCTATGAAGTGTACGGCTGAAAAATTGGCTAAAAAAATGTTAGCGTGCTAACAGTTAGCATGTGTCAAGTATCAATTTTTATGACTGAGGTGTACCGCTGCTAAATTGGCTGAAAAATGATCATGCTAATCTTAACACTAACATGCTAACAGCTTGGATGTATCAACTACTAAAGGATATGGCTGTAAAATGGGCTAAAAAAAAGTTAGCGTGCTGACAGCTAGCATGTGTCCAGTATCAATTTTTATGACTGAGGTGTACCGCTGCTAAATTGGTGGAAAAAGTTATCATGCTAATGTTAACATTAAAATGCTAACAGCTAGCATGTGTCGACTACTGAAGTATATGGCTGTAAAATGGGCACAAAAAAAAAAAAAGTTAGCGTGCTAACAGTTAGCATGTGTCAAGTATCAATTTTTTTCAATTTTTTGATTGATTGAATTTTTAAGTGTACCGCTGCTAAATTGGTTGAAAAAGTTATCTCGCTAATCTTAACAATAAAATGCTAACAGCTAGCATGTGTCAACTACTGAAGTGTATGGCTATAAAATTGTCAGAAAAAACATTAGCATGTGTCAAGTATCAATTGTTATGAATTTTTTGTTGGATTGAATTTTTAGGTGTACCGCTGCTAAATTGGTTGAAAAAGTTATCATGCTATTCTTAAGATTAAAATGCTAACAGCTAGCATGTGTGAACTACTGAAGTATATGGCTGTAAAATGGGCTAAAAAAAAAAGTTAGCGTCCTAACAGCTAGCATGTGTCCAGTATCAATTTTTATGACTGAGGTGTACCGCTGCTAAATTTGTTGAAAAAGTTATCATGCTAATGTTAACATTAAAATGCTAACAGCTAGCATGTGTCGACTACTGAAGTATATGGCTGCAAAATGGGCAAAAAAAAAAAAGTTAGTGTGCTAACAGTTAGCATGTGTCAAGTATCAATTTTTATAATTTTTTATACATTTTTTGATTGATTGAATTTTTAGGTGTACTGCAGCTAAATTGGTTGAAAAAGTTATCATGTTAATCTTAACATTAAAATGTTAACAGCTAGCATGTGTCAACTACTGAAGTATATGGCTGTAAAATGGGCTGAAAAAAGTTAGCGTGCTAACAGTTAGCATGTGTCAAGTAATAATTTGTTATCAATTTTATCATGTAAATCATAACATTAACATGCTAACAGCTAGCATGTGTCAACTACTAAAGTTTGTGATTCTGAGGTATACGGCTGTAAAATGGGCTGAAAAGTTAACGCGCTAACAGTTAGCATGTGTCAAGTAACAAGTTGTAGGACTGTACGCTGTACAGCTGCAAAATCAGCTACATAAGTTAGCATGCTAACAGCTCACGTATATGACTCTATGAATTGTACGGCTGTAAAATTGGCTAAAAAAATGTTAGCGTGCTAACAGTTAGCATGTGTCAGGTATCAATTTTTATGACTGAGGTGTATCGCTACTAAATTGGCTGAAAAAGTTATCATGCTAATCTTAACATGCTAACAGCTAGGATGTATCAACTACTAAAGTATATGGCTGTAAAATGGGCTGAAAAAAAGTTAGCGTGCTAACAGTTAGCATGTGTCAAGTATCAGGTTTTTAAAAGCATTCACAGTCTGAGGTGCCCTCAGGTGGTCAGGGAGAGCGTTCCACAGACTGGGAGCGGCTGATGTAGTCGGACAGACGACTTACAGTCCGACACAGAGTCGTTGATGAAGACCGTCGCCTTCCCGGGTTCTCCCAGGACGCCGTTGGTCGGCATACGCAGGACCAGGTCAAAGGTCTCCGGCCCCTCCAGCTCGGGCTTCCCCAGGTCATCCAGGAGGTCGATCCTGAACGACAGCACGCTGACGCCCGCGGCGAAGTCCAGGTTGCGACTGACGCCCACGTAGTCCACGCCGACTGAGGACAAGGTTGGAACAAGGTCGGCGAAGACGCGGAGAAAGTTTTGACATCCGACAATCCAGACCGGGGACCTCACCTTCCGCGGAGGCGGGCTCGGATTTGCGAGAGCGAACGGTGACGCTGGCGCCCTTGGAGAGGTCGGTGCCGGTGCGCCACACTTTGACGTCCACGTGACCGGCGCTCTCGTCCGCGTGATACGCCTGCTCGCCAAAGTAAAAGACTGGAGCTGAGAGGGACGAAAAATATAAAGTAGTAGAATTTCACATGTATGTTAGCATGTGTGTTAGCATGTTTGCATGTGTGTGCACATGTTAGCATGTGTGTTAGCACATTAGCATGTATGTCAGCATGTTTGCATGTGTGTTAGCATACCAGCATGTGTGTTAGCATGTTAGCATGTGTGTTAGCATGTTTGCATGTGTGTGTGCACATGTTAGCATGTGTGTGTGCACATGTTAGTATGTGTGTTAGCATGTATGTTAGCATGTTTGCATGTGTGTGTGCACATGTTAGCATGTGTGTGTGCACATGTTAGTATGTGTGTTAGCATGTGTGTTAGCATGTTTGCATGTGTGTTAACATGTTAGCATGTGTGTTAGCACATTAGCATGTATGTCAGCATGTTTGCATGTGTGTTAGCATGCTAGCATGTGTGTTAGCATGTTTGCATGTGTGTGCACATGTTAGCATGTGTGTTAGCACATTAGCATGTATGTCAGCATGTTTGCATGTGTGTTAGCATGCCAGCATGTGTGTTAGCATGTTAGCATGTGTGTTAGCATGTTTGCATGTGTGTGTGCACATGTTAGAATGTGTGTGTGCAATGTTAGTATGTGTGTTAGCATGTATGTTAGCATGTTTGCATGTGTGTGTGCACATGTTAGCATGTGTGTGTGCACATGTTAGTATGTGTGTTAGCATGTTAGCATGTGTGTTAGCATGTTTGCATGTGTGTTAACATGTTAGCATGTGTGTTAGCACATTAGCATGTATGTCAGCATGTTTGCATGTGTGTTAGCATGCTAGCATGTGTGTTAGCATGTTTGCATGTGTGTTAACATGTTTGCATGTGTGTTAGCACATTAGCATGTATGTCAGCATGTTTGTTAGCATGTATGTTAGCATGTGTGTTAGCATGTTTGCATGTGTGTGTGCACATGTTAGCATGTGTGTGTGCATATGTTAGTATGTGTGTTAGCATGTATGTTAGCATGTTTGCATGTGTGTGTGCACATGTTAGCATGTGTGTGTGCACATGTTAGTATGTGTGTTAGCATGTTTGCATGTTTTTGTGCACATGTTAGCATGTGTGTTAGCACATTAGCATGTATGTCAGCATGTTTGCATGTGTGTTAGCATGCCAGCATGTGTGTTAGCATGTTAGCATGTGTGTTAGCATGTTTGCATTTGTGTGTGCACATGTTAGAATGTGTGTGTGCACATGTTAGTATGTGTGTTAGCATGTATGTTAGCATGTTTGCATGTGTGTGTGCACATGTTAGCATGTGTGTGTGCACATGTTAGTATGTGTGTTAGCATGTATGTTAGCATGTTTGCATGTGTGTGTGCACATGTTAGCATGTGTGTGTGCACATGTTAGTATGTGTGATAGCATGTTAGCATGTGTGTTAGCATGTTTGCATGTGTGTTAACATGTTAGCATGTGTGTTAGCATGTTTGCATGTGTGTGCACATGTTAGTATGTGTGTTAGCATTTGTGTGTGTGTGTGCACATGTTAGCATTTGTGTTAATATGTTAGCGTGTTTGCACATGTTAGCATGTGTGTTAGCATGTTTGCATGTATTTGTGTGCACATGTTAGTATGTGTGTTAACATGTTAGCATGTGTGTTAGCATGTTAGCATGTGTGTGTGCACATGTTAGTATGTGTGCTAGCATGCTAGCATGTGTGTGTGCACATGTTAGTATGTGTGTTAGCATATTAGCATGTGTGTTAACATGTTAGCATGTGTGTTAGCGTGTTTGCACATATTAGGATGTATGTTAGCATGTTTGCATGTGTGTTAGCATGTTTGCATGTGTGTGCACATGTTAGCATGTGTGTTAACATGTTAGCATGTGTGTTAGCGTGTTTGCACATATTAGCATGTATGTTAGCATGCTTGCATGTGTTTGAATGTGTGTGTGCACATGTTAGCATGTGAGTTAGCATGCTTGCATGTGTGTGTGTGCACATGTTAGCATGTTTGCATGTGTGTGTGTGCACAAGTTAGCATGTGAGTTAGCATGTTTGCATGTGTGTGTGTGCACATGTTAGCATGTGAGTTAGCATGTTTGCATGTGTGTGTGTGCACATGTTAGCATGTGAGTTAGCATGTTTGCATGTGTGTGTGCACATGTTAGCATGTGAGTTAGCATGTTTGCATGTGTGTGTGTGCACATGTTAGCATGTGTGTTAGCCTGTTTGCATGTGTGTGTGTGCACATGTTAGCATGTGTGTTAGCCTGTTTAAATGTGTGTGTGTGTGTGTGCACATGTTAGCATGTGAGTTAGCATGTTTGCATGTGTGTTTGTGCACATGTTAGCATGTGTGTTAGCATGTTGGCATGCAAACTTTTGACTGGTACTGTACAAGGGTGTGTGTTTGCATACATTTGCGTGTGTTAGCGTCAGTGTTGGGACTAACGCGTTACAGAGTTCCTGTAACGCTGTTGCTTTCGGCGGTAAATAGTAAT
>NC_084584.2:6300000-6345000 GCF_033978685.3 Nerophis lumbriciformis | reverse complement strand
TTGAACTCTCCCTCGGTTAATCCTACATATGTGTCGGATGTGTTAATGTCCTTGCGTATTACCTTAGATTGGTAGACAACTGATGTTTGTAAGCACCCCCCGTTGAGAGGGCAATCAGGTTTCTTTCGACAGTTGCAGCCTTTGTTGGTTTTGGAGTCGCTCTGTCCGGGGGCCGACGGCTCATTTGCAATTGTTTTGTTGTGGTTTGAGATGATTTGTCGTATATTGTTCATACAGCTGTAGCTCAATTTAATGTTGTTCTTGTTGAATACTTTTCCTTGACGTCACTTTCAACCTGAGAAATAACAGCTACCAACCATTCACGAAACCCAACACAACACTCCAATACGTGCACCATGACAGCAACCACCCACAGAATACCTACTGGAATTAATAAAAGGCTATCGATGCTGTCATCTAGCAAAGCTGAATTTGACCAAGCAACCCCCCCGTACCAAAAAGCCCTTGATGAAAGCGGATACAATTTCACCCTCACCTATGAACCCACGCCAGGAAACCAACCGAAAAAGAACAGAAAACGAAACGACATCATCTGGTACAACCCCCCATACAGCAAAAACGTCTCAACTAACATTGGACACAAATTCCTCAATCTGATTGACAAACACTTTCCCAAAGACAACACCCTAAGAAAAGTATTCAACAAGAACAACATTAAATTGAGCTACAGCTGTATGAACAATATACGACAAATCATCTCAAACCACAACAAAACAATTGCAAATGAGCCGTCGGCCCCCGGACAAAGCGACTCCAAAACCAACAAAGGATGTAACTGTCGAAAGAAACCTGATTGCCCTCTCAACGGGGGGTGCTTACAAACATCAGTTGTCTACCAATCTAAGGTAATACGCAAGGACATTAACACATCCGACACATATGTAGGATTAACCGAGGGAGAATTCAAAACCAGATGGAACAATCACAAGGCTTCTTTCAGGAACAAAAACCTGCGAAATACCACAGAACTCAGCAAACACATTTGGGACCTCAAAGACAATAATGTTGAATATTCAATAACATGGCAAATTCTTGCATCCAGCACACCTTACAATAGTGGTAATAAAAGATGCAACCTATGCTTGAAAGAGAAACTGTTTATTATTTACCGTCCAGACCTGTCATCCCTCAACAAGCGCAGCGAAATTGTAACAACATGCCGCCATAGACGGAAACACCTCCTAGGTAACACATGAGCCAATCACCACGCCCCTAGGCCAGCCTGTACCCACCCACTCTGTGCCCTATATAAACCATGGTATGCAAATGCTCCCATTAAAATCTCCTGATGATTGAGGGTACCCCACCTCATGAAACAGGCCTGTAGAGATGAAATAGTCTTGTGATTTTTTTCCCACACATACATATATTGCGCTCTACTACGGTATCGAGCACTATTTTTTGGATAACCTTATTAAGACATATATATATATATATATATATATATATATATATATATATATATATATATATATACATATACATATGTATACATATACACAAATATATATATATATATATATATATATATATATATATATATATATATATACATATATATATATATATATATACATATATATATATATTATATATATATATATATATATATACATATATATATATATTATATATATATATATATATATATATATATATATATATATATATATATATATATATATATATATATATATATATATATACACATTCATGCACGTTAGGTCAGGAAAAAACATAGAGGCTATTTCATCAGGTTTCCCTGCTCTTCAGGGGATTTCAGCCTCAGACCTATCCGTAGATATAAATGTTTTTTATACATTTGTAATTTTTGGGATTTTTTTAACAGTTTTATGCTCTTTTTGCACCCCAAAAGTTATTATGAGGAAAACATCAACTATGCAATAATAACAACAATGAGTGTTAGAATGGAATACTTTGGATGATGTAATTTACAGCCTAACAGGTCAATATTTCTTAACACTGATTCTGATGCATTATTATTTTTAAAACAATGACCATTTCCCCCCAAAAATTCACACTATTTCTACTTCAACCAAAAACAGACGCCCTCAAAAAAGTGTTATAAGTAAGTTATATAATATTATTTTTTTAATTTACTAGACTTTAAATTTGTCAGCTTCAGACTTATTAATCGATATGAAGTTTTTATATATTTGTAATTTTTTTTGTATGGTTTATGCTCTTTTTCTACAAAAAAAAAACATTTTTATTATGAAAAAAAAAAAGCAATATTAACAAAACATATTGCATAGTGTAATACTTGAGATGATGTAATTACAGCCTAATAGGTCAATATTTAATAACACTGATTATGATGCATTATTATTTTTGGAACAATGATAGTTAGCCCAAAAACAGACGCCCTCCCAAAGGTGTTATAAGTAAGTTATATATATATATATATATATATATATATATATATATATATATATATATATATTATTTCTTTTTACTTTCAATGCTTTAAATTGTTTAACAGCTTCATTCCTATCTAGACATATAACGTTTTTATATATAAAAATTTTTTATGGTTCATGCTCTTTTTGTTAAAAAAATCAAAAAACAAAAAAAAACAATTTTTTTTTAATTATGAGGAAAACATAACATATTAGACTTAGACTTAGATTTAGACTTCCTTTTTATTGTCATTCAAATTTGAACTTTACAGCACAGATAAGAACAAAATTTCGTTACATAAGCTCATGGTAGTGCAGGAAGATGCATTTATAAATAATAAATATATATAAATAATATTTAAATATATATATAAAATAAATAAATATGCAATATTAACAAAAATGAGTAGCAGAGTGGAATACTTGAGATGATGTAATTACAGCCTAATAAGTCAATATTTCATAAAAACACTGATTAATATTTTTTTAATATATTTTTTTCATTTATTTTATTTATTTACTCATTTAATTATTTTTGTATTAATATTTTGTCATTTTAATTTATTTTTTATTTTTTATGCAGTTCCCCCTTATCAATGTATTTATTTTTGTATTGTATCTATTTTATAATTATTTTATAATTTTTAAATTTATTTTTGTTCATTTTTTTAATGCATTTCCTACTTATTTATTTATTTTTTAATTATTATAAAATTTCACTAATATTTTGTAATTTCTTTAATTCATTTCTTTGTTTATTATTTAATGCAGCTCCCACTTATTCATTTATTTATTTTTTTATTATTATTTATTTTATAAATATTTTGTCATTTTAAAATGCATTTATTGATAATGCAGTTCCCCATTATTCATTAATTGATTTTTTTAATCATAATTTATTTTAAATTAATTTATTTGTAATTACAGCCTAATAGGTCAATATTTCATAAAAACACAGATTTTGATGCATTATTATTTTTAGAACAATGACAGTTTTCCCCAAAAACTCACACTATTTCTCCTCAGCCCCCAAAAAAGGACGCCTTCAAAAAATTGTTAAGTAAGTAATTTATTATTATTTTAATACTTTTGCCCACAGAACACGCCGGAACACTCCGCAGCCGAAAGGCTAATTTACATGTCTGCCCTGGCAAAGTGGCGAGAGGTGAGTGAGCTGGAGTGACGCACACTTCCTGTCTGCCCTGTGGGGGGGTCACTTTCAAGTGTATGTGTGTGTGTGTGTGTGTGTGTGTGTGTGTGTGTGTGAATACAATTAGCGTTAATTACTATGTGCGGCCATCTTTGTGTCAGCGCACCTTTCACAATTTTCAGCTGTCGCTCTCCTCATGGAAGCAGCTACCATTTTAATATTTTGTACGCACATGAACTGTATTTATATACACTGTATTTATATATACTCTATTTGTATATACTGTATTTATAATTACAGTATTTATAATTACAGTATTTATACTGTATATACAGTATTTATGTTTCCCAGCAGCAATTTTTTTTAGTTGATTTCCCCCCCCCAAATCTGATGCTGCGACGTGAAAGTAAGACGGCAGGATCTAGCAGGACCCGGCGGGGAGCGTCTTCTAATGAGCACCTGGACGACAGTGACGAGACACCAGTTGGACTTCCTGTGTTGGTATGACAGCTACTATTTGAATGTGACATTTCATTAGCGTTGTGTCATTTTTAAAAGTTATTATTTTGTCAATTTTTTTATGCAGTTCCTCCTTATTTATTTAGTATTAATCATACTTTTTAAAAATCTATTTCTTTGTAAATCTGTTAATTTATTTATCTTTATATATTGTTAATGCAGTTCTTCCTTATTAATTAATTCATTTTTTATCATTATTTATTTTATTAATAATTCTTACTTTTTTTTCTTAATGCAGTTCCCCCTTATTTACTCATTTAATTGTTACTATTTATTTTATTAATATTTTGTAATTTTAGAATTTGTTTATTTTTGTTGATTTTTTTAATGCAGTTTCCCCTTATCAATGTATTTATTTATTTATTGTTATCTATTTTATAATGATCTTTAACATGTTTTAATTTATTTTTGTTAATTTTTTTAATTCAGTTCCCCCTTATTTCCTTTTTTAATGAATAATTTCATTAATATTTTATCATTTCTTTCACTTATTTCTTTGTTTATTATTTAATGCAGTTTCCTGCTAATAATTTATTTAGTTTAAGTTATTATTTATTTTATAAGTATTTTGTCATTTTTAAAATGTATTCATTTGTTTATTTATAATGCAGTTTCCCCTTATTCATTTATACATTTTTTAATCATTATTTTTTAAATTAATTTTCTTGTAATTTTATTAATTTATTTATATTTCCATATTTTTAATGCAGTTCTTCCTTATTAAATTATTTATTTTTTAACATTATTTATTTTAATAATATATATATTTTTTTTAATGCGGTTCCACCTTATTTATTTTTCAACAATTCCTTATTTTGTTGATAGTGTATTTAAATTTTTTTCAAATCTATTTCTTTAACGCACTTCCCCTATAAGTGTTCCCCAGCAGCAATTTTTTTTAATTAATTTTTTTAAATGCAGTTCTTCCTTATTAATTAATTCATTTTGTATCATTTTTTATTTTATTAATAATTCTTACTTTTTTATTTTTTTTAAATGCAGTTCCCCCTTATTTACTCATTTAATTATTATTATTTATTTTATTAATATTTTGTAATTTAAAAATTTGTTGATTTTTGTTTATTTTTTAATGCAGTTCCCCCTTATCAATGTATTTGTTTATTGTTATCTATTATATAATTATTTTTTTAAATGTTTTAATTTATTTTTGTTCATTTTTTTAATTCAATTTCCCCTTAATCCTTTTTAATGAATAATTTCATTAATATTTTGTAATTTTTTCACTTATTTCTTTGTTTATTATTTAATGCAGTTTCCTGCTAATAATTGATTTATTTTTAGTTATTATTTATTTTACAAGTATTTGGTCATTTTTAAAATGTATTAATTTTGTTTGATTATAATTCAGTTTCCCCTTATTCATTTATTGATTTTTTAAAATCTTTTTTTTTAAATCAATTACTTTGTAATTTTGTTAATTTATTTATCTTTCTATTTTTTTAAATGCAGTTCTCCCTTATTTACTCATCTAATCACTATTATTTATTTTATTAATATTTTGTAATTTTAGAATTTGTTGATTTTTTTTATTTTTTAATGCAGTTTCCCCTTATCAATGTATTATTTTTATTGTTATCTATTTTATAATTATTTTTTAAATGTTTTAATTAATTTTTGTTATTTTTTAAAATTCAATTCCCATTTATTTCCTTTTTTAATGAATCATTTCATTAATATTTTGTAATTGTTTTCACTTATTTCTTTGTTTATTATTTAATGCAGTTTCCTGTCAATAATGTATTTATTTTTAGTTATTATTTATTTTATAAGTATTTTGGCATTTTGAAAATGTATTCATTTTGTTTATTTATAATGCAGTTTCCCCTTATTAATTTATTGATTTTTTAATCTTTTTTTTAAATTATCAATTACTTTGTAATTTTTTAAATGTATTTATCTTTCTATATTTTTAATGCAGTTCTTCCTTATTAATTAATTCTTTTTTTAATCATTATTTATTTTATTAATAATTCTTACTTTTTTATTTGTTTTAAATGCAGTTCCCCCTTATTTACTCATTTAATTATTATTATTTATTTTACTAATATTTAGTAATTTTAGAATTTGTTTATTTTTGTTTATTTTTTAATTCCGTTCCCCCTTATCAATGTATTTTTTTATTGTTATCTATTTTATAATTATTTTTTAAATGTTTTAATTTATTTTTGTTCATTTTTTTAAATACATTTCCCCTTATTTCCTTTTTTAATGAATAATTTCATTAATATTTTGTAATTTCTTTCACTTATTTCTTTGTTCATTATTTAATGCAGTTTCCTGCTAATAATTTATTTATTTTTAGTTATTATTTATTTTATAAGTATTTTGTGATTTTTAAAATGTATTCATTTTGTTTATTTATAAAGCAGTTTCCCCTTATTCATTTATTTATTAATCTTTTTTTAATCAATCACTTTGTAATTTTGTTCATTTATTTATCTTTCTATATTTTTAATGCAGTTCTTGCTTATTAATTACATCATTTTTTTTATCATTATTTATTTTATAATAATTCTTACTTTTAAAATGTTTTTTAAATGCAGTTCCCCCTTATTTACTCATTTGATTATTATTATTAATTGTATTAATATTTTGTAATTTTAGAATTTGTTTAATTACGAGCAGAGTGTTTCCCAGCAGCAATTTTTTTTAGTTGATTTTTCCCCCAAATCTGACGCTGCGACGTGAAAGTAAGACGGCAGGATCTAGCAGGACCCGGCGTGGAGCGTCTTCTAATGAGCACCTGGACGACGGTGACGTGGAAACGCAACATGGCGGTATAGTTACCGTCGTCTCTGTCCTCCAGGATGGCGACCGTGGCAGAAGGGTGTCGGCGGCCCAGGCGGCCCCCCACGGGCGAGGAGAGGCTGACGTTGAAGTGCTCCTGGCCCTCGTACAGAGAGTCGTCGATGACCACCACGCCGCACCACTTCTCCCGCTCGCCCCCGTGGAAGCGCAGCAGGCTGGCGTGCTCCTCGGGCCGCGAGATGTAGTCCGAGTAGGACAGGACGCTGCCTGGGTCCGTGCCGGTGGCGGAACCTTGTAAGGAGAGGGCGCCGTTACTATGAAAGTTGAGGCCATAAATGTCCTATTTCCTACTTTTAACTGTGGCTGATAAGGTTTGATGTGTGGCCTATTTTTGGGACCATAAGGCACACTCAAAAACCTTTCATTTTCTCAAAACTCCCCTTATAGCAACGAAGAAATTGCGTTAGCTTGTTGCTAATATACATTGGCTTTTCTGTTGACATGCTACTGATTAGCATTAGCGATTTTACATGGCGATTTGTACACCTCTAATGGAATTTTTTTTACACCGAATTTTGTCAACTGAATTTTTATTACATCCAATTAATTATACTGACAATTTCATTGGAAAAAAAATTGTTAGCAAAAAAGCGTGTTTAAAAATTCAGTGTAAAAAAAATGTTAGTGTATAAAAATTCAGTGCTTAAAAATTCAATGTAAAAAGATGTTTGTGTATTAAAATTCAGTGGAAAAAAAAAATTCAGTGTATAAAAATTCAGTGCTTAAAAATTCAGTGTAAAAAATTCATCCATCCGTCATTCATTTTCTTCCGCTTATCCAAGGTTGGGTCGCGGGGGCAGCAGTGTGTAAAAATTCAGTGTAGAAAAAATTTCAGTGAATAAAAATTCAGGGTTTACAAATTTTAGTGTTTAAAAATGTGTGTATAGAAAATTCAGTGTATAAAATTTCAGTGTTTACAAATTTCAGTGTTCAAAAATTAAGTGTGTAAAAATTCAGTGTAAAAAAATGTCAGTGTTTAAAAATTCAGTGCTTAAAAATTCAGTGTAAAAAATTCATCCATCCGTCATTCATTTTCTTTCGCTTATCCAAGGTCAAGTCGCGGGGGCAGCAGCCTAAGCAGAGTAAAAAAAATCAGCGTAAAAAAAAAATTCAGTGTGTAAATATTGAGTGTATAAAAATTCAGTGTAAAGAAAATGTCAGTGTGTAAAAATTACGTGTATAAAATTTCACCGTTTGCAATTTTCAGTGTTTAAAAATTCAGTGTAAAAAAATTCTGTGTGAAAAAAATTTAGTGTATAAAAAATTCAGTTTATAAAATTTCAGCGTTTACAAATTTCACTGTTCAAAAATTAAGTTTGTAGAAATTCAGTGTACAAAAATTCAGGGTAAAAAAAAAAATTCAGTGTATAAAAAATGTCAGTGTGAAAAAATTTTGCGTGTAAAATTTCAGCGTTTACAAATTTCAGTGTTTAAAAAATTCAGTGTGTAAAAATTCAGTGTACAAAAATTCAGGGTACAAAAAATGTCAGTGTATATAAATTCAGTGTATAACATTTCAGCGTTTACAAATTTCAGTGTTTAAAAATTCAGTGTAAAAAAATTCAGTGTGAAAAAATTCAGTGTATAAAAAAGTCGGTGTATAAGATTTCAGCGTTTACAAATTAAGTGTGTAAAAATTCAGTGTAAAAAAATTTCAGTGTTTAAAAATTCAGTGTAAAAAAATTCAGTGTATAAAAAAGTCGGTGTATAAGATTTCAGCGTTTACAAATTAAGTGTGTAAAAATTCAGTGTATAAAAAATTTCAGTGTGTAAAATTTCAGTGTGAAAAAATTTAGTGTATAAAAAATTTAGCGTATAAAATTTCAGCGTTTACAAATTTCAGTGTTTAAAAATTTCAGTGTGTAAAAATTCAGTGTACAAAAATTCAGGGTACAAAAAATGTCAGTGTATAAAAATTTAGTGTATAAAATTTCAGCGTTTACAAATTTCAGTGTTTAAAAATTCAATGTAAAAAAATTCAGTGTGAAAAAATTCAGTGTATAAAAAATTCGGTGTATAAGATTTCAGCGTTTACAAATTAAATGTGTAAACATTCAGTGTAAAAAAATTTCAGTGTTTAAAAATTCTGTGTTTAAAAATTCAGTGTAAAAAAAAATTCAGTGTGTAAAAATTCAGTGTATAAAAATTCTGTGTAAAAAATTGATCCCTCCACCCATCCATTTTCTTCCGCTTATCCGATGTCAGGTCGAGGGGGCAGCAGCCTAAGCAGACTAAAAAAATCCAGTGTAAAAAAAATGTCAGTGTATAAAAAATTCTGCGTATTATTCAAACACTGAATTTTAAAACAAACATATTTTGATGCGCAAAAAATTCAGTTACATAAATCCGGTGTCAAAAAAAACAAAACCTTTCGTAATGAAGACACAAATTAACCTCCGTGCACATTACAATCAAACAGCTGGCACATAATAAGGACAACACTTACAGCGTTAACACTTTCCAGGGCGCAACAAAACACCAGATCCAGGGGTTTGCGTGGTTTGTCTGTTGACTGGCTAGTTAGTTAGCGACCTAGCTTAAAAAGGTATGTGCAGATTTCAATGAAACTTTCAGGAAATGTCAGAAATGGGATAAGGAACACGTAATTTGGTTTTAGGAATGATCCGGATCACAGTCTGGATGTTCAATGTTTACCGTGCGGCGCTAATTAGCCCTAATTTCCCGTGCTCATTGCTAATGAGATGGCGGTTGTTTGGTGATGAGGTTGAAATGTCACCTGTAATGAGCGGTGCGTGGATGAGAGGCGGTGCTAGCACACTTTGTGGCGTGTTGACCTTTCTGCGGCTGCAAATCAAACAAGGCGCGGCCCGCCCCCAACCCTGGTTCTTCCTGATGGCTTTTGACGGCACTCAGAGAACCGGCTTCACGATCCATGACTTGAGAAAAATCCATTAACGCGAATGTATTAACATTTCATTAAAACCCGTCGTTTTCAATCCAATGGCTGCTTTTAAATTTTTTATAGGCGGTTCATGAGGTCACAACATCCAACGTTCTGTGTTGGTATGACAGCTACCATTTGCAAAAGCCCACTTTTGAATGTGACATTTCATTGACGTTGTGTCATTTTTAAAAGTTATTATTTTGTTTATTTTTTTATGCAGTTCCTCCTTATTTATTTATTTTTAATCATACTTTTTTTTATTCATTTATTTGTAATTTTGTTGATTTTTTTATCTTCCTATATTTTTAATGCAGTTCATCCTTATTAATTAATTCATTTTTTATCATTATATATTTTATTAATAATTCTTACTTAATTTTTTTTAATGCAGTTCCCGTTATATACTCATTTAATTATTATTATTTATTTGATTAATATTTTGTAATTTTAGAATTGGGTTTATTTTTGTTGATTTTATCAATGTATTTTTTTTATTGTTATCTATTTTATAATTGATTTTTTTAAATCTTTTAATTTATTTTTGTTCGTTTTTTAAATTCAATTCCCCCTTATTTCCTTTTTTAATGAATAATTTCATTAATATTTTGTAAATTTGTTCACTTATTTCTTTGTTCATTATTTAATGCAGTTATCTGCTTATAATTTATTTATTTCTAATTATTATTAAGTATATATATATATATATAAGTATTTTTTCATTTTTAAAATGTATTCATTTTGTTTATTTATAATGCAATTTCCCTTTATTCATTTATTGATTTTTTAATCATTATTTTTTTAAATAAATTTTTTCGTAATTTTTTACATTTATTTACCTTTCTATATTTTTAATGCAGCTCTTCCTTATTAATTACATCATTTTTATCATTATTTACTTTATAATAATTTTTACATTTTTTAATGCAGTTCCCCCTTGTTTACGTATTTAATTATTATTATTTATTTTATTAATATTTTGTCATTTTAGAATTTGTTTAATTTTGTTGATTTTTTAATGCAGTTCCCCCTTATCAATGTATTTAAAAAAATTTTTTAAATCCATTTTATAATTATTTTTAAAATGTTTTCATTTATTTTTGTTCATTTATTAAAATTCAGTTCCCCCTTTTTTCCTTTTTTAATGAATAATTTCATTACTATTTTGTAATTTCTTTCACTTATTTCTTTGCTTATTATTTAATGCAGTTTCCTGCTAATCATTTATTTATTTTTAGTTATTATTTATTTTATAAGTATTTTGTCATTTTTAAAATGTATTTATTTTGTTTATTTATAATGCCTTATTCATTTATTGATTTTTTAATATTTTTTTAAAATCAATTTCTTTGTAATTTTGTTAATTCATTAATCTTTCTATATTTTTAATGCAGTTCTACCTTATTAATTAATTTATTTTTTTTATCATTTATTTAATGAATAGATTGTATTTGTTTCATTTTTTAAAATGCAGTTCCCCTTTATTTACTCATTTAATAATGATTATTTATTGTATTAATATTTTGTAATTTTATAATTTGTTTATTTCTGTATTTTTTTTTAATGCAGTTCCCCCTTATAACCCGATTCCGACCTCTCAACCATCCACACACACGACTCTTCTGATATATCGAAGGCAAAACAAGTTTTCCCTTTCCAAAATTCCCGTTTTTTTCAGAATTTCCTAGAATCTTCTCCCCATTGACAATGAATAGCCATAGGGCACGGCGTGGCGTGACATTTCTCATCCGATTTGATTCGTTCCACCATCCACACTCACCTTGGACAATCAAACTCCCATTTACAAGTTCAAAAAAATTCCAGGAATTCCTAGAATTTGCGGCGCCAATAATCGGTCGATCGCAACAGACACCAAAAAAATGCGTTGGATAATTGTTTCCCTTCTTTGCGGGAAGAAAGCGGAAGTACGGAAGCAAGGTTGGTTGCATGAACAAAGGCGATCGCTCTCTGCCGGGTGCTAGTTAACGTTAGCCTGTCAATGGGATCGCCCATTGTATGTTAGCATCGCGCTAGCGGCTTAAGTGGCTGCCTTTCTTTGGTTGTTGATTGGAATGAACGCCCCCTGCTGGGGGAGAAGGGGAGCGTATGACGAGGCGTTCAAGGTCCTACCTTGCTGAGTGTAGCAGAGCACCAGGAGCTCCTCGCTGACGTCCCCACTGCGATGCACCGGGATGGACAGACGGCCCACGTCCTCCTCCACCGACAGGAGAGGCTCCGGGAAGAAGACGGTGGACTCTGATGGAAGGCAGAAGAAGATTTTAGCCATCAGACACTTAAAGTTGGACCACCATTTGTTGTTGGGGACTTTTCGGATAATTAGAAGACTTTTGGAGATTAAGTTGGAACCGCCTCCAGGAGAGATTCTCTGCTCCCAGTAAGGCTCATAAAGGCGAGACTGGAGGAGTTCGGTTAGGTCTGGGTGATATGGCAGAAAACTGTATCACGATATCAGTGTTCTGTATCGCTCGGTCAAGTGTCCACCGCTGGACAGTGTTCCTAATCCAGTGTCCGCCACTAGACAGTGTTCCTAATCTAATGTTCGCCGTTGGACAGCGTTCCTAATCCAGTGTACGCCAATGGACAGTGTTCCTAATCAAGTGTCCGCCGTTGGACAGTGTTCCTAATCGGGTGTACGCCGTTGGACAGTGTTCCTAATCGAGTGTCCGCTACTAGAAAGTGTTCCTAATCTAATGTCCGCCGTTGGACAGTGTTCCTAATCAAGTGTCCACCACTGGAAAATGTTCCTAATCAAGTGTCCGCCGTTGGACAGTGTTCCTAATCAAGTGTCTGTCATTGGACAGTGTTCCTAATCAAATGTCCGTCACTGGACAGTGTTCCTAATCAAGTGTCTACCACTGAACTGTGTTCCTAATCAAGTGTGTGCCGTTGGACAGTGTTCCTAATTAAGTGTCCACCACTGAACTGTGTTCCTAATCAAGTGTCCACCACTGAACTGTGTTCCTAATCAAGTGTCTGCCGTTGGACATTGTTCCTAATTAAGTGTCCGCCACTGGACAGTGTTCCTAATCAAGTGTCCACTACTGGACAGTATTCCTAATCAAGTGTCCACCACTGAACTGTGTTCCTAATCAAGTGTCCACCACTGAACTGTGTTCCTAATCAAGTGTCTGCCGTTGGACAGTGTTCCTAATCAAGTGTCCACTACTGGACAGTATTCCTAATCAAGTGTCCACCACTGAACTGTGTTCCTAATCAAGTGTCCACCACTGAACTGTGTTCCTAATCAAGTGTCTGCCGTTGGACAGTGTTCCTAATTAAGTGTCCGCCACTGGACAGTGTTCCTAATCAAGTGTCCACTACTGGACAGTATTCCTAATCAAGTGTCTGCCGTTGGACTGTGTTCCTAATCAAGTGTCTGCCATTGGACAGTGTTCCTAATTAAGTGTCCGCCATTGGGCAGTGTGCCTAATCAAGTGTCCGTCATTGGACAGTGTTCCTAATCAAGTGTCCACTACTGGACAGTGTTCCTAATCAAGTGTCCACTACTGGACAGTATTCCTAATCAAGTGTCTGCCGTTGGACAGTGTTCCTAATTAAGTGTCCGCCACTGGACAGTGTTCCTAATCAAGTGTCCACTACTGGACAGTATTCCTAATCAAGTGTCCACCACTGAACTGTGTTCCTAATCAAGTGTCCACCACTGAACTGTGTTCCTAATCAAGTGTCTGCCGTTGGACATTGTTCCTAATTAAGTGTCCGCCACTGGACAGTGTTCCTAATCAAGTGTCCACTACTGGACAGTATTCCTAATCAAGTGTCCACCACTGAACTGTGTTCCTAATCAAGTGTCCACCACTGAACTGTGTTCCTAATCAAGTGTCTGCCGTTGGACATTGTTCCTAATTAAGTGTCCGCCACTGGACAGTGTTCCTAATCAAGTGTCCACTACTGGACAGTATTCCTAATCAAGTGTCCACCACTGAACTGTGTTCCTAATCAAGTGTCCACCACTGAACTGTGTTCCTAATCAAGTGTCTGCCGTTGGACAGTGTTCCTAATCAAGTGTCCACTACTGGACAGTATTCCTAATCAAGTGTCCACCACTGAACTGTGTTCCTAATCAAGTGTCCACTACTGGACAGTATTCCTAATCAAGTGTCCACCACTGAACTGTGTTCCTAATCAAGTGTCCACTACTGGACAGTATTCCTAATCAAGTGTCTGCCGTTGGACAGTGTTCCTAATCAAGTGTCCGCCACTGGACAGTGTTCCTAATCAAGTGTCCACTACTGGACAGTATTCCTAATCAAGTGTCTGCCATTGGACAGTGTTCCTAATTAAGTGTCCGCCATTGGGCAGTGTGCCTAATCAAGTGTCCGTCATTGGACAGTGTTCCTAATCAAGTGTCCACCACTGGACAGTGTTCCTAATCAAGTGTCCGTCATTGGACAGTGCTCCTAATAAAGTGTCCACCACTGGACAGTGTTCCTAATCAAGTGTCCGTCATTGGACAGTGTTCCTAATCAAGTGTCCACCACTGGACAGTGTTCCTAATCAAGTGTCCACCACTGGACAGTGCTCCTAATCAAGTGTCCGTCATTGGACAGTGTTCCTAATCAAGTGTCCACCACTGGACAGTGTTCCTAATCAAGTGTCCGTCATTGGACAGTGTTCCTAATCAAGTGTCCACCACTGGACAGTGTTCCTAATCAAGTGTCCGTCATTGGACAGTGTTCCTAATCAAGTGTCCACCACTGGACAGTGTTCCTAATCAAGTGTCCACCACTGGACAGTGTTCCTAATCAAGTGTCCGTCATTGGACAGTGTTCCTAATCAAGTGTCCACCACTGGACAGTATTCCTAATCAAGTGTCCGTCATTGGACAGTGTTCCTAATCAAGTGTCCACCACTGGACAGTGTTCCTAATCAAGTGTCCGTCATTGGACAGTGTTCCTAATCAAGTGTCCACCACTGGACAGTGTTCCTAATCAAGTGTCCGTCATTGGACAGTGTTCCTAATCAAGTGTCCGTCATTGGACAGTGTTCCTAATCAAGTGTCAACCGTTGGACAGTGTTCCTAATCAAGTGTCCATCATTGGACAGTGTTCCTAATCAAGTGTCAACCGTTGGACAGTGTTCCTAATCAAGTGTCCACTATTAGACAGTGTTCCTAATCAAGTGTCCACTATTAGACAGTGTTCCTAATCAAGTGTCCACTATTAGACAGTGTTCCTAATCAAGTGTCAACCGTTGGACAGTGTTCCTAATCAAGTGTCCACTATTAGACAGTGTTCCTAATCAAGTGTCCACTATTAGACAGTGTTCCTAATCAAGTGTCCACTATTAGACAGTGTTCCTAATCAAGTGTCCACTATTAGACAGCCAATCTCTCAAATGGAAAAAAAAATCTTGTAGAAAGTTTTTCTCAAAGAGTATTTGTAGAAAGTGAAAGTGAAAGTGAAAAAAGAGCTGTCTTGTGTAAGAAAGCTGCTGGCGGCAGCAGCAAGCAGGCAGTCTTCAGCGGACCCACAGCCTGTGATCTTTGACAGGAAGTAGTCGGAGAGCTCGGCGTAGCGACGCCTAATTACGCGGCGCTCCAAGACCTCGTTATCAATCATCAGAGCCAGACTGAGGCTCTCGCTGTCCCCGCCTGGAAAACAACAATATGGAGTACGAGTGGCCAGAGACTAGGAGGGTTTAGCGTCCTCTGAGCTCCTCCTGGGGATCTTGGTCTCATGGAGGTCGTCTTCAGAGAGAGTGAAGCATCGCTGTCACATTAGACAATCTTCACAGGCCAGCATGATGCTGTAATGAAGTCACAGGGGAGGACGCTTGTTGCAATGACCACTTTCAACCCTGCACCACTGCAGCCCACTCACACAGGACACATGAGACACATGACACATGAGAGAGGAGACATGAGACACGAGAGAGGAGACATGAGACATGAGAGAGGAGACATGAGACATGAGACATGAGAGAGGAGACATGAGACATGAGACACGAGAGAGGAGACATGAGACATGAGACATGAGAGAGGAGAGAGGAGACATGAGACACGAGAGAGGAGACATGAGACATGAGACATGAGAGAGGAGAGAGGAGACATGAGACACGAGAGAGGAGACATGAGACATGAGACACGAGAGAGGAGACATGAGACATGAGAGAGGAGAGAGGAGACATGAGACATGAGAGAGGAGACATGAAACATGAGAGAGTTGACATGAGACATGAGAGAGGAGACATGAGACATGAGAGAGGAGACATGAGACATGAGAGAGGAGACATGAGACATGAGAGAGGAGACATGAGAGAGTTCACATGAGACATGAAAGAGGAGACATGAGACATGAGAGAGGAGACATGAGACGTGAGAGATGAGAGAGGAGACATGAGACATGAGCGAGGAGACATGAGACATTACACATGAGACATGAGAGAGGAGACATGAGAGGAGACATGAGAGAGGAGACATGAGAGATGAGACATGAGACATGAGAGATGAGACATGAGACATAAGACATGAGAGAGGAGACATGAGAGATGAGACATGACATGAGAGATGAGACATGAGACATGAGAGAGGAGACATGAGATAGGAGACATGAGACATGAGAGAGGAGACATGAGACATGAGAGAGGAGACATGAGAGATGAGAGAGGAGAGAGGAGACATGAGAGAGGAGACATGATACATTAGACATGAGGGATGAGAGAGGAGACATGAGATAGGAGACATGAGAGAGGAGACATGAGACATGAGACATGAGAGAGGAGAGATGAGAGATGAGAGAGGAGACATGAGAGATGAGACATGAGAGATGAGAGAGGAGACATGAGACATGAGACATGAGAGATGAGACATGAGAGATGAGACATGAGAGGACGCTGTGAGGACCAGACTGACTTCAGGAGGACATGAAGACTTTTTACTAACAGCAGTCACACTATGAAGACAAGTGAAAGATACTGTTTGTGTTGACTTTTGTGTGTTGACATGCGTGTGTTGTGTTGACATGTGTGTGTTGTGTTGACATGTGTGTGTTGTGTTGACATGTGTGTGTTGTGTTGACATGTGTGTGTTGTGTTGACTTTTGTGTGTTGTGTTGACATTTGTGTGTTGTGTTGACATGTGTGTGTTGTGTTGACATGTGTGTGTTGTGTTGACTTTTGTGTGTTGTGTTGACATGTGTGTGTTGTGTTGACTTTTGTGTAATGTGTTGACTTTTGTGCGTTGACATGCGTGTGTTGTGTTGACTTTTGTGTGTTGTGTTGACATGTGTGTGTTGTGTTGACTTTTGTGTAATGTGTTGACTTTTGTGCGTTGACATGCGTGTGTTGTGTTGACCTTTGTGTAATGTGTTGACTTTTGTGAGTTGACGTGTGTGTTGTGTTGACATGTGTGTGTTGTGTTTACATCTGTTGTGTTGACATGTGTGTGTTGTGTTGACATTTGTGTATTGTGTTGACTTTTGTGTGTTGTTTTGACTTTTGTGTGTTGTGTTGACATTTGTGTGTTGTGTTGACATTTGTGTGTAGTGTTGACATTTGTGTGTAGTGTTAACTTTTGTGTGGACATGTGTGTGTTGTGTTGACATTTGTGTGTTATGATGACAAGTGTGTGTTGTGTTGACATTTGTGTGTTGTGTAGACTTGTGTGTTGTGTTGACTTGTGTGTTGTGTTGACTTTTGTGTGTTGTGTTGATTTCTGAGGTGTTGTGTTGACATGTGTGTGTTGTGTTGACATGTGTTGTGTTGACATGTGTGTGTTGTGTTGACATGTATGTGTTGTGTTGACTTTTGTGTTTTGTGTTGACGTGTGTGTTGTGTTGACATGTGTGTGTTGTGTTTACATCTGTTGTGTTGACATGTGTGTGTTGTGTTGACATTTGTGTATTGTGTTGACTTTTGTGTGTTGTTTTGACTTTTGTGTGTTGTGTTGACATTTGTGTGTTGTGTTGACATTTGTGTGTAGTGTTGACATTTGTGCGTAGTGTTAACTTTTGTGTGGACATGTGTGTGTTGTGTTGACATTTGTGTGTTATGATGACAAGTGTGTGTTGTGTTGACATTTGTGTGTTGTGTAGACTTGTGTGTTGTGTTGACTTGTGTGTTGTGTTGACTTTTGTGTGTTGTGTTGATTTCTGAGGTGTTGTGTTGACATGTGTGTGTTGTGTTGACATGTGTTGTGTTGACATGTGTGTGTTGTGTTGACATGTATGTGTTGTGTTGACTTTTGTGTTTTGTGTTGACTTTTGTGAGTTGTGTTGACTTTTTTGTGTTGTGTTGACTTTTGTGTTTTGTGTTGACATGTGTGTGTTGTGTTGACATGTGTGTGTTGTGTTGACTTTTGTGTATTGTGTTGACATTTGTGTGTTGTGTTGACATGTGTGTGTTGTATTGACATGTGTGTGTTGTGTTGACATGTATGTGTTGTGTTGACTTTTGTGTTTTGTGTTGACTTTTGTGAGTTGTGTTGACTTTTGTGGGTTGTGTTGACTTCTGATCTGTTGTGTTGACATGTGTGTGTTGTGTTGACATGTGTTGTGTTGACATGTGTGTGTTGTGTTGACATGTATGTGTTGTGTTGACTTTTGTGTTTTGTGTTGACTTTTGTGAGTTGGGTTGACTTTTTTGTGTTGTGTTGACTTTTGTGTTTTGTGTTGACTTTTGTGAGTTGTGTTGACTTTTGTGGGTTGTGTTGACTTCTGAGGTGTTGTGTTGACATGTGTGTGTTGTGTTGACATGTGTGTGTTGTGTTGACATGTGTGTGTAGTGTTGACATTTGTGTGTTGTGTTGACTTTTGTGTTGTTTTGACTTTTGCGTGTTGTGTTGACATTTGTGTGTAGTGTTGACATTTGTGTGTAGTGTTGACTTTTGTGTGGACATGTGTGTGTTGTGTTGACATTTGTGTCTTGTGTTGACTTGTGTGTGTTGTGTTGACATTTGTGTGTAGTGTTGACATTTGTGTGTTGTGTTGACTTTTGTGTGTTTTTTTACTTTTGTGTGTTGTGTTGACATTTGTGTGTAGTGTTAACTTTTGTGTGGACATGTGTGTGTTGTGTTGACATTTGTGTGTTATGATGACAATTGTGTGTTGTGTTGACATTTGTGTGTTGTGTAGACTTGTGTGTGTTGTGTTGACTTGTGTGTTGTGTTGACTTTTGTGTGTTGTGTTGACTTCTGAGGTGTTATGTTGACATGTGTGTGTTGTGTTGACATGTGTGTGTTGTGTTGACTTTTGTGTTGACTTTTGTGAGTTGTGTTGACTTTTTTGTGTTGTGTTGACATTTGTGTGTTGTGTAGACTTGTGTGTTGTGTTGACTTGTGTGTTGTGTTGACTTTTGTGGGTTGTGTTGACTTCTGAGGTGTTGTGTTGACATGTGTGTGTTGTGTTGACATGTGTTGTGTTGACATGTGTGTGTTGTGTTGACATGTATGTGTTGTGTTGCCTTTTGTGTTTTGTGTTGACTTTTGTGAGTTGTGTTGACTTTTTTGTGTTGTGTTGACTTTTGTGTTTTGTGTTGACTTTTGTGAGTTGTGTTGACTTTTGTGGGTTGTGTTGACTTCTGAGGTGTTGTGTTGACATGTGTGTGTTGTGTTGACTTTTGTGTATTGTGTTGACTTTTGTGTGTTGACATGCGTGTGTTGTTTTGACATGTGTGTGTTGTGTTTACATGTGTTGTGTTGACTTTTGTGTGTTGTGATGACATGTGTGTGTTGTGTTGACTTTTGTGAATTGTGTTGACATGTGTGTGTTGTGTTGACTTTTGTGTGTTGAATTTTGTGTTGACATTTGTTTATTGTGTTGACATTTCTGTGTTGTGTTGACATGTTTGTGTTGTGTAGACTTTTCTGTATTGTGTTGACTTTTGTGTGTTGACATGCGTGTGTTTTGACATGTGTGTGTTGTGTTGACATGTGTGTGTTGTGTTTACATGTGTTGTGTTGACATGTGTGTGTTGTGTTGACTTTTGTGTGTTGAATTTCGTGTTGACATTTGTGTATTGTGTTGACATTTGTGTGTTGTGTTGACATGTGTGTTGTGTTGACATGTGTGTTGTGTTGACATGTGTGTGTTGTGTTGACTTTTGTGTATTCTGTTGACATTTGTGTGTTGTGACAAGTGTGTGTTGTGTTGACATGCATGTGTTGACATGTGTGTGTTGTGTTGACTTTTGTGTGTTGAATTTTGTGTTGACGTGTGTGTGTTGTGTTGACATTTGTGTATTGTGTTGACATTTGTGTCTTGTGTTGACATTTGTGTGTTGTTTTATCTCAATTAGCTTGTTTAAAACATTTAGCTTTGATTTCCCACGTAGTTAGCAACTTAGCAGCTACTTCAGTGGACGCTAGCTGTTACTTCCTGTAGATGTTCCTCACTTATCTTCTATCTCAGCTAACTTCAATGTGGATCTCTTATCTCAGCTAATTTAAGTTAGCTTTCAGCCGAGTTAGCTTCCAATGACTTAGTTAGCGTCCAGTTAAAATCAACCTAATTAAAGCTTTTTTCTCTTTTCTTTAAATCAGTTAGCGCTGACATGCTAATGTTAACTATTAGATTCAACTAGCTAGCAGCCAAACTGGCTTCAATGTTTTGTCTTGTTAGCATTTAGCTTAGCTAGCGTTGTACTGCTATCTGCCTCACGTAGCACAGTCAGACTTTCTTAGGACCAACAACTAAGTCATGTTTCAATATTAGCATGATGGCTACTGACCGTCGCCAGGATCCAGGATGTCCACCGTGGTCTTGGCGGGAAACTCCAGCGCCGCCATGACCGGCTCGGACAGAAGAATCTGGAAGGTCTCGGACTGCTCGTACTTGCCGTCCGCCAGGATGCGGACCCGCCAGGTGGCGCTGGTCTGACCCGGATTGAACTGGACCTGCTTTTGGGACTTCCCCCTGAAGTCCTGGTCCTTCTTGGCGCTGCCGTCCCGCGTGCCGATCCCTGTGGTGGCGGAACACAAGCGGAGCGGATTAGACGCCTCAGGAGCGCTTCTGCCATCAGTGATCCCTGTCAGAGCTTTGGGAACACGTCGGATTTATTTGTCAACGACTTCTTTATGAGAAGATTCAAAGACGGGAAATGTGCCTCCTTTTCAGTGACGGCCTGACATCAAACAAGTCATGATGGGGAATTATGGGAAATGATGATTATGGAACATGCACAAGTGTGACAAGCAGGCCTATTAGCGGTGCATTCAAGTGCTGGCGGCACAATCAGACACGAGATGAAGGAGGACTTGTCAGCCTTTTACTGAACATCACACTGGCCACTTCATTAGGCACACCTGCGCTGTGGACACATCTCGTTGGACAGCGTTCCTAATCAAGTGTCCGTCATTGGACAGTGTTCCTAATCAAGTGTCCGTCATTGGACACTGTTCCTAATCAGGTGTCTGTCATTGAATGGTGTTCCTAATCAAGTGTCCGTCATTGGACAGTGTTCCTAATCAAGTGTCCGTCGTTGGACAGCGTTCCTAATCAAGTGTCCGTCATTGGACAGTGTTCCTAATCAAGTGTCCGTCATTGGACACTGTTCCTAATCAGGTGTCTGTCATTGAATGGTGTTCCTAATCAAGTGTCCGTCATTGGACAGTGTTCCTAATCAAGTGTCCGTCGTTGGACAGTGTTCCTAATCAAGTGTCCGTCATTGGACAGTGTTCCTAATCAAGTGTCCACTATTGGACAGTGTTCCTAATCAAGTGTCCGTCATTGGACAGTGTTCCTAATCAAGTGTCCGTCGTTGGACAGTGTTCCTAATCAAGTGTCCGTCATTGGACAGTGTTCCTAATCAAGTGTCCGTCATTGGATTGGACAGCGTTCCTAATCAAGTGTCTGTCGTTGGACAGTGTTCCTAATCAAGTGTCTGTCGTTGGACAGTGTTCCTAATCAAGTGTCCGTCATTGGACAGTGTTCCTAATAAAGTGTCTGTCATTGGACAGTGTTCCTAATCAAGTGTCCGTCGTTGGACAGTGTTCCTAATCAAGTGTCTGTCATTGGACAGTGTTCCTAATCAAGTGTCCGTCATTAGACAGTGTTCCTAATCAGGTGTCCACTATTGGACAGTGTTCCTAATCAAGTGTCCGTCATTGGATTGGACAGCGTTCCTAATCAAGTGTCTGTCGTTGGACAGTGTTCCTAATCAAGTGTCCATCACTGGACAGTGTTCCTAATCAAGTGTCCGTCATTAGACAGTGTTCCTAACCAAGTGTCCGTCATTGGATTGGACAGCGTTCCTAATCAAGTGTCCGTCATTGGACAATGTTCCTAATCAAGTGACCGTCATTGGACAGTGTTCCTAATCAAGTGTCTGTCATTGGACAGTGTTCCTAATCAAGTTTCCACCGTTGGACGGTGTTCCTAATCAAGTGTCCACTGTTAGACAGCGTTCCTAATCAAGTGTCCGTCATTGGATTGGACAGTGTTCCTAATCAAGTGTCCGTCATTGGACAATGTTCCTAATCAAGTGTCTGTCGTTGGACAGTGTTCCTAATCAAGTGTCCATCACTGGACAGTGTTCCTAATCAAGTGTCCGTCATTAGACAGTGTTCCTAACCAAGTGTCCGTCATTGGATTGGACAGTGTTCCTAATCAAGTGTCCGTCATTGGACAATGTTCCTAATCAAGTGTCTGTCGTTGGACAGTGTTCCTAATCAAGTGTCCATCACTGGACAGTGTTCCTAATCAAGTGTCCGTCATTAGACAGTGTTCCTAACCAAGTGTCCGTCATTGGATTGGACAGCGTTCCTAATCAAGTGTCCGTCATTGGACAATGTTCCTAATCAAGTGTCCGTCATTGGACAATGTTCCTAATCAAGTGACCGTCATTGGACAGTGTTCCTAATCAAGTGTCCGTCATTGGACAATGTTCCTAATCAAGTGTCTGTCATTGGACAGTGTTCCTAATCAAGTGTCCACCGTTGGACAGTGTTCCTAATCAAGTGTCCGTCATTGGATTGGACAGTGTTCCTAATCAAGTGTCCGTCATTGGACAATGTTCCTAATCAAGTGTCTGTCATTGGACAGTGTTCCTAATCAAGTGTCCACCGTTGGACAGTGTTTCTAATCAAGTGTCCACTGTTAGACAGCGTTCCTAATCAAGTGTCTGTCATTGGACAGTGTTCCTAATCAAGTGTCTGTCATTGGACAGTGTTACTAATCAAGTGTCTGTCATTGGACAGTGTTCCTAATCAAGTGTCCACCGTTGGACAGTGTTTCTAATGAAGTGTCCACTGTTAGACAGCGTTCCTAATCAAGTGTCCGTCATTGGATTGGCCAGCGTTCCTAATCAAGTGTCTGTCGTTGGACAGCGTTCCTAATCTGGTGTCCGCCGTTGGAGTCAAAGACTTTTTGGTTCGTTTTAAAAATGCTAAAAACAGATATTGTGTCAACTTTGTATTGTAGGTGACAAATAATATTTTTTACAATTATTAATTAGAACATTTCAGCTTTTTCTCATGACTTTTCAATTTTTTTGATCTTTTTCTATTATTTTTAATGGGTTTTTTCCCCATGTAAATATATAATAACAATAATAATACGATTATCTAACTGCATAAAATTGTCCGTAAAAAAATATTAATGTTCATTTACACATTTAACAGTGTTTATTATGGTTGTTTTAATTATTTAAATTAATTTATAAGTTAGTATCATTAATTTTTTTATAAACTAACTAAACTTTCTTCATTTTTTCCGTCAAACTTTAAAAAAAAAAAAAAAATATTAGAGTTGGGGTGTCTAAACCTTTCCCACCAAAGGCCGCATACTGAAAAAAAGGACTTTGATATATATATTTTTAATTAAAAAAAATGCTAAAAGGAGATATTATATATATATATATATATATATATATATATATATATATATATATATATATATATATATATATATTGAAAGACAAAATGTTGCGTTATATGTGACTAAGTTTATTATTATTAATTAAAAAATGTCAGCTTTTTCCTCATTACATTCTGATATATCTTTTTTTCTTTTTTTCTTATTTAATTTAGTCATTATTTCAGCATACATCAGTATCGCTGATACCAGCCTGAATCGGTGGTATCGCACATCACTACCTTATACCTCTCCCGCATCGTCTACATTTCTTCCTTCTTTTGTACCTCCCTTCCTTCCCCTCCTATGTCCCATCCTTCCTTCCTTTCCTTCCTTCCTTGCTCATTCCAGCTTCTTTTTGGCGACTCCACCACAGGGCTAGAAAGTTCCGCCTGGCGATGAGAGCGAAGAAATCAGGCGTCGCTGCGGCACAGGGCGAGATGAAAAGCATCCATCCCGGGCGAGGCATTGTGCTCGTTAAGTTTATCACCACGACGACGCTAATTGCCCTCCCAGGTCACATTGCCCCCCCTGCTTGCGGGCGCGCACGTGCACACGCTGGATGGGCGCGCTGCACGGGAAAGAACGCCGCCTGGTTCATTTTATAACCTCGTGTAGCAACATGTGTGGATGTTGGAACGGTTCAAATCGGATGAGAAATGTGGGATATGGAGAGGTTTGTATATTGCCCATTCATTTTCAATCGCGGGACGGCGTGGCGCAGTGGAAGAGTGGCCGTGCGCGACCCGAGGGTCGCTTGTTCAATCCCCACCTAGTACCAACCTCGTCATGTCCGTTGTGTCCTGAGCAAGACACTTCACCCTTGCTCCTGATGGGTGCTGGTTAGCGCCTTGCATGGCAGCTCCCTCCATCAGTGTGTGAATGTGTGTGTGAATGGGTAAATGTGGAAGTAGTGTCAAAGCGCTTTGAGTACCTTGAAGGTAGAAAAGCGCTATACAAGTACAACCCATTTATCATTTATTATTTAATGGGGGGAATTCCTGGTAATCAAGGAATTTTCGAAACCGGGAAACTATCACACACATAACTGGAAGGACTTATTCTTAATAATAAATATATTCAATTTCCACACAATGTCGAGGGCCAACAAAAAACTATCACACACATAACTGGAAGGACTTATTCTTAATAATAAATTAATTTAATTTCCACACAATGTCGAGGGCCAATTAAAAACTATCACACACTTAACTGGAAAGACTTATCCTTAATAATTAATTAATTTCCACACAATGTCGAGGGCAAACAAAAAACTATCACACACATAACTGGAAGGACTTATCCTTAATAATGAATTAATTTAATTTCCACACAATGTCGAGGGCAAACAAAAAACCATCACACACATAACTGGAAGGACTTATTCTTAATAATAAATTAATTTAATTTCCACACAATGTCGAAGGCCAACAAACAACTATCACACACATAACTGGAAGGACTTATGCTTAATTTATAAATGTATTTAATTTCCACACAATGTTGAGGGCCAACAAAAAACTATCACATAATTAACTGGAAGGACTTATCCTTAATAATGAATTAATTTAATTTCCACACAATGTCGAGGGCCAACAAAAAACTATCACACACATAACTGGAAGGACTTATTCTTAATAATAAATTAATTTAATTTCCACACAATGTCGAGGGCCAATTAAAAACTATCACACACTTAACTGGAAGGACTTATCCTTAATAATAAATTAATATCCACACAATGTCGAGGGCAAACAAAAAACTATCACACACATAACTGGAAGGACTTATTCTTAATAATAACTTAATTTAATTTCCACACAATGTCGAGGGCCAATTAAAAACTATCACACACTTAACTGGAAAGACTTATCCTTAATAATTAATTAATTTCCACACAATGTCGAGGGCAAACAAAAAACTATCACACACATAACTGGAAGGACTTATCCTTAATAATGAATTAATTTAATTTCCACACAATGTCGAGGGCAAACAAAAAACCATCACACACATAACTGGAAGGACTTATCCTTAATAATGAATTAATTTAATTTCCACACAATGTCGAAGGCCATCAAAAAACTATCACACACATAACTGGAAGGACTTATGCTTAATTTATAAATGTATTTAATTTCCACACAATGTTGAGGGCCAACAAAAAACTATCACATAATTAACTGGAAGGACTTATCCTTAATAATAAATTAATTTAATTTGCACACAATGTCGAGGGCCAACAAACAACTATCACACACATAACTGGAAGGACTTATCCTTAATAATGAATTAATTTAATTTCCACACAATGTCGAGGGCCAACAAAAAACTATCACACACATAACTGGAAGGACTTATTCTTAATAATAAATTAATTTAATTTCCACACAATGTCGAGGGCCAATTAAAAACTATCACACACTTAACTGGAAGGACTTATCCTTAATAATAAATTAATATCCACACAATGTCGAGGGCAAACAAAAAACTATCACACACATAACTGGAAGGACTTATCCTTAATAATGAATTAATTTAATTTCCACACAATGTCGAAGGCCAACAAAAAAACTATCACACACATAACTGGAAAGACTTATGCTTAATTTATAAATGTATTTAATTTCCACACAATGTTGAGGGCCAACAAAAAACTATCACATAATTAACTGGAAGGACTTATCCTTAATAATAAATTAATTTAATTTACACACAATGTCGAGGGCCAACAAACAACTATCACACACATAACTGGAAGGACTTATCCTTAATAATAAATAAATTTCCACACAATGTCGAGGGTAAACAAAAAACTATCACACACATAACTGGAAGGATTTATCCATAATAATAAATTAATTTAATTTCCACACAATGTCGAGGGCAAACAAAAAACTATCACACACATAACAGAAAGGACCTATCCTTAATAATAAATTAATTTAATTTCCACACAATGTTGAGGGCCAACAAAAAACTATCACACACATAACTGGAAGGACTTATCCTTAATAATAAATTAATTTCCACACAATGTCGAGGGCCAACAAAAAACTATCACACACATAACTGGAAGGACTTATCCTTAATAATAAACTAATTTCCACACAATGTCGAGGGCCAACAAAAAACTATAACACACATAACTGGAAGGACTTATCCTAAATAATGAATTAATTTAATTTCCACACAATGTCGAAGGCCAACAAAAAACTATCACACACATAACTGGAAGGACTTATGCTTAATTTATAAATGTATTTAATTTCCACACAATGTTGAGGGCCAACAAAAAACTATCACATAATTAACTGGAAGTACTTATCCTTAATAATAAATTAATTTAATTTACACACAATGTCGAGGGCCAACAAACAACTATCACACACATAACTGGAAGGACTTAGGCTGAATAATACATTAATAAAATGTTCACACAAAGTCGAGGGCCAATAAAAAACTATCACACACTTAACTGGAAGGACTTATCTTTAATAATAAATTAATTTAATTTCCACACAATGTCGAGGGCCAACAAAAAACTATCACACACATAACTGGAAGGACTTATCTTTAATAATAAATTAATTTAATTTCCACACAAAGTCAAGGGCCAACAAAAAACTATCACACACTTAACTGGAAGGACTTATGCTTAATAATATATTAATTTAATTTCCACACAATGTCGAGGGCCAACAAAAAACTATCACACACTTAACCGGAAGGACCTATCCTTAATAGTACATTAATTTAATTTCCACACAATGTCAAAGGCCAACAAAAAACTATCACACACATAACTGAAAGGACTTATGCTTAATAATAAATGTATTTAATTTCCACACAATGTCGAGGGCCAACAAAGAACTATCACACACTTAACTGGAAGGACTTAGGCTCGATAATAAATTAATAAAATGTTCACACAAAGTCGAGGGCCAACAAAAAACTATCACACACTTAACAGGAAGGACTTATCCTTAATAATACATTAATTTAATTTCCACACAATGTCGAAGGCCAACAAAAAACTATCACACACATAACTGGAAGGACTTATGCTTAATTTATAAATGTATTTAATTTCCACACAATGTTGAGGGCCAACAAAAAACTATCACATAATTAACTGGAAGGACTTATCCTTAATAATAAATTAATTTAATTTACACACAATGTCGAGGGACAACAAACAACTATCACACACATAACTGGAAGGACTTAGGCTGAATAATAAATTAATAAAATGTTCACACAAAGTCGAGGGCCAACAAAAAACTATCACACACTTAACCGGAAGGACCTATCCTTAATAGTACATTAATTTAATTTCCACACAATGTCAAAGGCCAACAAAAAACTATCACACACATAACTGAAAGGACTTATGCTTAATAATAAATGTATTTAATTTCCACACAATGTCGAGGGCCAACAAAGAACTATCACACACTTAACTGGAAGGACTTAGGCTCGATAATAAATTAATAAAATGTTCACACAAAGTCGAGGGCCAACAAAAAACTATCACACACTTAACAGGAAGGACTTATCCTTAATAATACATTAATTTAATTTCCACACAATGTCGAAGGCCAACAAAAAACTATCACACACATAACTGGAAGGACTTATGCTTAATTTATAAATGTATTTAATTTCCACACAATGTTGAGGGCCAACAAAAAACTATCACATAATTAACTGGAAGGACTTATCCTTAATAATAAATTAATTTAATTTACACACAATGTCGAGGGACAACAAACAACTATCACACACATAACTGGAAGGACTTAGGCTGAATAATAAATTAATAAAATGTTCACACAAAGTCGAGGGCCAACAAAAAACTATCACACACTTAACTGGAAAGACTTATCCTTAATAATTAATTAATTTCCACACAATGTCGAGGGCAAACAAAAAACTATCACACACATAACTGGAAGGACTTATCCTTAATAATGAATTAATTTAATTTCCACACAACGTCGAGGGCAAACAAAAAACCATCACACACATAACTGGAAGGACTTATCCTTAATAATGAATTAATTTAATTTCCACACAATGTCGAAGGCCAACAAAAAAACTATCACACACATAACTGGAAAGACTTATGCTTAATTTATAAATGTATTTAATTTCCACACAATGTTGAGGGCCAACAAAAAACTATCACATAATTAACTGGAAGGACTTATCCTTAATAATAAATTAATTTAATTTCCACACAATGTCGAGGGCAAACAAAAAACTATCACACACTTAACTGGAAGGACTTATCCTTAATAATGAATTAATTTAATTTCCACACAATGTCGAGGGCAAACAAAAAACTATCACACACACATAACTGGAAGGACTTATTCTTAATAATAAATTAATTTAATTTCCACACAATGTCGAGGGCAAACAAAAAACTATCACACACTTAACTGGAAGGATTTATCCTTAATAATAAATTAATTTCCACACAATGTCAAGGACAAACAAAAAACTATCACACACTTAACTGGAAGGACTTATCCTTAATAATGAATTAATTTAATTTCCACACAATGTCGAGGGCCAACAAAAAACTATCACACATATAACTGGAAGGACTTATCCTTAATAAGGAATTAATTTAATTTCCACACAATGTCGAGGGCCAACAAAATACTATCACACACATAACTGGAAGGACTTATCCTTAATAATGAATTAATTTAATTTCCACACAATGTCGAGGGCAAACAAAAAACGATCACACACATAACTGGAAGGACTTATCCTCCATCCATCCATCCATCCATTTTCTACCGCTTATTCCCTTTGGCTTAATAATAAATTAATTTCCACACAATGTCGAGGGCCAACAAAAAACTATCACACACATAACTGGAAGGACTTATGCTTAATAATAAATGTATTTAATTTCCACACAATGTTGAGGGCCAACAAAAAACTATCACATAATTAACTGGGAAGACTTATCCTTAATAATAAATTATTTTAATTTACACACAATGTCGAGGGCCAACAAAAAACTATCACACACATAAGTGGAAGGACTTAGGCTGAATAATAAATTAATAAAATGTTCACACAAAATCGAGGGTTAATAAAAAACTATCACACACTTAACTGGAAGGACTTATCTTTAATAATAAATTAATTTAATTTCCACACAATGTCGAGGGCCAACAAAAAACTATCACACACTTAACTGGAAGGACTTATCCTTAATAATGAATTAATTTAATTTCCACACAATGTCGAGGGCAAACAAAAAACTATCACACACATAACTGGAAGGACTTATCCTTAATAATGAATTAATTTAATTTCCACACAATTTCGAGGGCCAACAAAAAACTATCACACACTTAACTGGAAGGACTTATCCTTAATAATAAATTAATTTCCACACAATGTCGAGGGCCAACAAAAAACTATCACACACATAACTGGAAGGACTTATCCTTAATAATAAACTAATTTCCACACAATGTCGAGGGCCAACAAAAAACTAACACACACATAACTGGAAGGACTTATCCTTAATAATAAATTAATTTAATTTCCACACAATGTTGAGGGCCAATTAAAAACTATCACACACTTAACTGGAAGGACTTATCCTTAATAATAAATTAATATCCACACAATGTCGAGGGCAAACAAAAAACTATCACACACATAACTGGAAGGACTTATGCTTAATTTATAAATGTATTTAATTTCCACACAATGTTGAGGGCCAACAAAAAACTATCACATAATTAACTGGGAGGACTTATCCTTAATAATAAATTAATTTAATTTCCACACAATGTCGAGGGCCAACAAACAACTATCACACACATACCTGGAAGGACTTAGGCTGAATAATACATTAATAAAATGTTCACACAAAATCGAGGGCCAATAAAAAACTATCACACACGTAACTGGAAGGACTTATCTTTAATAATAAATTAATTTAATTTCCACACAATGTCGAGGGCAAACAAAAAACTATCACACACTTAACTGGAAGGACTTATCCTTAATAATAAATTAATTTCCACACAATGTCGAGGGCAAACAAAAAACTATCACACACATAACTGGAAGGACTTATCCTTAATAATGAATTAATTTAATTTCCACACAATGTCGAGGGCCAACAAAAAACTATCACACACATAACTGGAAGGACTTATCCTTAATAATGAATTAATTTAATTTCCACACAATGTCGAGGGCCAACAAAAAACTATCACACACATAACTGGAAGGACTTATCTTTAATAATAAATTACTTTAATTTCCACACAATGTCGAGGGCCAACAAAAAACTATCACACACATAACTGGAAGGACTTATCCTTAATAATAAATAAATTTCCACACAATGTCGAGGGCCAACAAAAAACTAACACACACATAACTGGAAGGACTTATCCTTAATAATGAATTAATTTAATTTCCACACAATGTCGAGGGCCAATAAAAAACTATCACACACTTAACTGGAAGGACTTATCCTTAATAATAAATTAATTTCCACACAATGTCGAGGGCCAACAAAAAACTATAACACACATAACTGGAAGGACTTATCCTTAATAATGAATTAATTTAATTTCCACACAATGTCGAAGGCCAACAAAAAACTATCACACACATAACTGGAAGGACTTATTCTTAATAATAAATTAATTTAATTTCCACACAATGTCGAGGGCCAATAAAAAACTATCACACACTTAACTGGAAGGACTTATCCTTAATAATAAATTAATATCCACACAATGTCGAGGGCAAACAAAAAACTATCACACACATAACTGGAAAGACTTATTCTTAATAATAAATTAATTTAATTTCCACACAATGTCGAGGGCCAATAAAAAACTATCACACACTTAACTGGAAGGACTTATCCTTAATAATAAATTAATATCCACACAATGTCGAGGGCAAACAAAAAACTATCACACACTTAACTGGAAGGACTTATCCTTAATGATAAATTAATTTCCACACAATGTCGAGGGCCAACAAAAAACTATCACACACATAACTGGAAGGACTTATTCTTAATAATACATTAATTTAATTTCCACACAATGTCGAAGGCCAACAAAAAACTATCACACACATAACTGAAAGGACATATCCTTAATAATAAATTAATTTCCACACAATGTCGAGGGCCAACAAAAAACTATCACACACATAACTGGAAGGACTTATTCTTAATAATAAATTAATTTAATTTCCACACAATGTCGAGGGCCAATAAAAACCTATCACACACTTAACTGGAAGGACTTATCCTTAATAATGAATTAATGTAATTTCCACACAATGTCGAGGGCAAACAAAAAGTTATCACACACATAACTGGAAGGACTTATTCTTAATAATAAATTAATTTAATTTCCACACAATGTCGAGGGCCAATAAAAAACTATCACACACTTAACTGGAAGGACTTATCCTTAATAATGAATTAATTTAATTTCCACACAATGTCGAGGGCCAACAAAAAACTATCACACATATAACTGGAAGGACTTATCCTTAATAATGAATTAATTTAATTTCCACACAATGTCGAGGGCAAACAAAAAAACGATCACACACATAACTGGAAGGACTTATCCTTAATAATAAATTAATTTCCACACAATGTCGAGGGCCAACAAAAAACTATCACACACATAACTGGAAGGACTTCACCTTAATAATAAATTAATTTCCACACAATGTCGAGGGCAAACAAAAAACTATCACACACATAACTGGAAGGACTTATGCTTAATAATAAATGTATTTAATTTCCACACAATGTTGAGGGCCAACAAAAAACTATCACATAATTAACTGGGAGGACTTATCCTTAATAATAAATTATTTTAATTTACACACAATGTCGAGGGCCAACAAAAAACTATCACACACATAAGTGGAAGGACTTAGGCTGAATAATAAATTAATAAAATGTTCACACAAAATCGAGGGTTAATAAAAAACTATCACACACTTAACTGGAAGGACTTATCTTTAATAATAAATTAATTTAATTTCCACACAATGTCGAGGGCCAACAAAAAACTATCACACACTTAACTGGAAGGACTTATCCTTAATAATGAATTAATTTAATTTCCACACAATGTCGAGGGCCAACAAAAAACTATCACACACATAACTGGAAGGACTTATCCTTAATAATAAATTAATTTAACTTCCACACAATGTCGAGGGCCAACAAAAAACTATCTTCAGGCCTAAAATGTTTGATGACGCACGCTGCAACACATGAAGCCTTTTTTCACGTCAGTCCTTTCAAACCTTCGCACCTTTCTCTCCGTCGCACCCCGTTGCATCACACTAGCATGACCGGCTATAGCTTGCGCGCACACACACACACACACACACACACACACACACACACACACACACACACACACACACACACACACACACACACACACACACACACACACACACACACTCGGGTGCCACATGACAAGATGGCGTCCCTTTCATCCTTCAAAGCGCGTGCAAGAGCGCTGCAACCTGCTTCACGTCTGCAAGGTTTCCATTTCTTCCCGGGGCGTCCTGATACAACTTTTTCACTTCCGATACCGATATTGGATCGCTGATATTGATGCCAGATCAGCAGGAATCATACTGGTATCACTTAGAGTAGTCATTTTTTTTTTTTATCGCAACACAAAGAATAATTCATGAGTGATGCGGACACGTTTGTTACTGGACACTTTCTAAGCAACATGCAACTATAATTACGTATGTCTCGCTTGTGTGCTTAGCTGTTGTGTAGCTGCTAGTTCCTTGTAGCCAAAAGCCGAGCATGTTTGCCTTTTTGGAAATGACTTGACTAAAATACGACAGCCTTTATAATCTGATACTTGTTTTTTTTGCTGATATCAGAAACCCGTATCGGATTAGGACACCTTTAGTTTTCGTCGTGCTTCACTTCTTTTTACACTTGTCTGACAGTATAGAATGTTTAAATCTGACTTAACATTACCTGCACATTTAATGAACATTTTATGGCATTTCCAGTTTGACCCTAGAGCCAATTATCATATTAATTTATTATTGGAAGTCTTATTTTGCATTTACTTTATAATTCATTATGTTTTTGTTTTTTTAATTGAATGTTTTTATTCAAATTTATATTTATTTATGTGTTTATACATGTTATTGTTGTTGTTGCTAGTTTGACTCTGGAACATATAATTGTATTGTACTTTGTAGATGTATTTATTTTTGGGGTGTTATTTTGTGTTATTTTTTTCAATTAATTTATTTGTATATTTTATATTTTTCAATGTGTTTTTTAATTTTCACATGTATTTATTCATTTTTATTTATTGTACTTAATTCCCAGTTTGACCCTGGAATGAATAATTTTATTTAGATTTTTTTTAAATAATTGGGGGGGCGCATTTTGGAATCAATTTATTTTTTAATTTTAATTTTTTTTTAAAACTTTTTTATTTTCATATACATTCATTTATTTACTTATACATTAAACATTTTTTTGTTTGACTCTGGAACGAATAATTATATTTTACTTGGTAGATGTATTTATTTTGGGCGGGGGGGGTTTATTTTGTGTTTATTTTTTCAATTAACTTATTTTTAATATGTTTTTTATTTTCATACATAATTATTCATTTTGATTTTTTTTTTAATTGCCAGTTTGACCCGGAACGAATAATTGTATTTAAGTTTTTTTAAGTTTTTATTTTTTTGTGTTTATTTTGGAATCCATTTATTTATTTGTATCTTTTATATTTTTCAATGTGTTTTTTAATTTTCATATGTATTTATTCATTTTTGTTTATTGTATTTAATTGCCAGTTTGACCCTGGAATCAATTTATTTTTATTTTTTTTAAACTTTTTAAACTTTTTTATTTTCATATATATTCATTTATTTACTTATTCATTAAACATTTTTTTGTTTGACTCTGGAACGAATAATTATATTTTACTTGGTAGATTTATTTATTTTGGGCGGCGGCGGGGGGGGGGGGGTTATTTTGTGTTTATTTTTTCAATTAACTTATTTTTAATATGTTTTTTATTTTCATATATAATTATTCATGTGGATTTTTTTTTTAATTGCCAGTTTGACCCGGAACGAATAATTGTATTTAAGTTTTTTCAAGTTTTTATTTTTTTGTGTTTATTTTGGAATCCATTTATTTATTTGTATCTTTTATAATTTTCAATGTGTTTTTTAATTTTCATATGTATTTATTAATTTTTGTTTATTGTATTTAATTGCCAGTTTGACCCTGGAATTATATTTTTTATTCAGATTTAAAAAAAAAAAAATTGGGGGGGAAGGGCCGCATTTCGTGTTTATTTTGGAATCAATTTATTTTAGCATTTTTTTTAAAAGGTTGTTATTTTCATTTATATATTCATTTATGTATTAATTTATTTATTCATGAAACATTTTTTTGTTTGACTCTGGAACGAATAATTTATTTTACTTTGTAGATGTATTTATTATTATTTATTTTTTCAATTAACTTATCTTTAATACGTTTTTTATTTTCATATATATTTATTCATTTGGATTTTTTTTTAAATTGCCAGTTTGACCCAGAATGAATAATTGTATTTTATTTTTTTAAGTTTTTAATTTTTGGGTTTTTTATTTCGTGTTTATTTTGGAATCAATTTATTTGTATTCTTTGCACATTTTTTATTTTCATATAAATTATTTTATCTATATATTCATTTCTTTTTTTTTTTCTATTGCCAGTTTGACCCTGAAATGAATGATTTCTACCTTCATGACTTCCTGTGGGAAAAATGTGGAATTTTTGTTTAATCTCAGACAGTAATGTCAACATAATAGATAGATGCTACGTACTGGAGGTGTTAGCACGTGCTAACACCTCCCTCATTAGCAGGGGCTAATGAGGGAGGTCACTGATTGGCCGAAGGGCACCAATTAAAAAGTGATTAGAAGCAACATCATTAACGTAAATAGAAAATGGGATCATGTGATCACTCACCAACGAAGGAGGTCTCGCCAAGGTAGCCTCTCCGCCTCAGGACCACCTCCAGGAACTGGTCCTCCTCGTCCACCACGTAGTGGTCCTTCTGCAGGGAGATCCACGACCAGTCCAGATGGAAACTCTGCTCCTTCAGCTTGTTGGCACCTGAAACACAGCATTATTATTAATAACAGCAATAATAATAATAATATTAACAGCAACCTTATTATTATTGACAGCAATAATAATAATAATAATATTAACAGCAACATTATTATTATTGACAGCAATAATAATAATAATATTAACAGCAACATTATTATTATTGACAGCAATAATAATAATAATAATACTAACAGCGACATTATTATTATTAACAGCAATATAATAATAATAATAATAATACTAACAGCAACATTATTATTATTAACAGCAATAATAATAATACTAACAGCGACATTATTATCATTAGTAGTAGTGGAAGTAGGAGGAAATAATACTAGTATTATTATTATTATTATTATTATCTACTCCTACAACTATTATTAATATTATTCACTACTACTACTAGTAGTGAAATATAATTTATTATTATTATTATTAATGGTAGTAAGAGTAGTGAAAGTAGTAGTCGTAGTAGTAAATATTACTAGTATTAGTAGTAGTAGTAGTAGTAATAAATAATGGTATTATTAATAGTAGAAGTAGTAGTAAATAATGCTATTATTATTATTCACTACTCGTAGTAAAATATTATATATATATATTTTTAATTGATAGTAGTAGTAGTAGTAAAATTAGTAGTACTAAATATTACTAGTATTATTATACTAATAGTAAATATTACTAATAGAAGTAGTAATAAATATTATTATTATTATTATTATTTACTACTACTATTAATAAAATATTATATATTATTATTGATATTATTGGTAGTAGTAGTAGTAGTAGTAATACATATTTTTAGTATTGGTATTTGTAGTGGTAAATATTATTATCATTTTTACTATTATTTACAAATACAACTATTATTATAATTATTATTTACTAAAAGTGGTAGTAGTCAAATAGTATGTATTAATTATTATTTTTATTAGTAGTAGTTGTCGTAAATATTATTATCCCCTACTCCTACAACTATTATTATTAGTAGTAGTAAATGATATTATCTACTACTCTCTACTTAATTATCAATAATACTATTAATATAACAATAATAATTAAAAAAATACCCATAATATAATAATAGTATTAATAATGTAGTAGTAGAAGTAGTATATAATAATAATAATATTTACTATAATACTACCAGTAGTACATTATCTAGTACAAACGTTTGTAGATAATAATAATAATAGTATTTTACTACAAAATAATTTATTATAGTAATAATATTGACAATATTATTATTACTACTACTATTATTTGTAATATTACATTATCTACTACTACAAGTAGTAGTAGCAAATATTATTCTAAACTATTATTATTAGTCGTAGTAATAGTGGTGGTTAAAGTAATAGTAATAGAATAATAACAATAATAATAGTTGTAGTAGTCTATTATTATTACTACTAATGTTATTAATATTATTGTTATCATCATCTGGTAAAGGCAGATTTTTCTCTCCTTTGCATCACATTGAACTGTGTACCTAATGTAGTGACCAGACATCATGCGACTTGTAAATATATACATTGTTTTTTTTAAGCCATATTATTCATAATTCATGTTTTCGGGTAAGCGTATCCACTTTGATGCATTTTTTAAAATATATATATATATATATATATATATATATATATATATATATATATATATATATATATATATATATATATATATATATATATATATATATATATATATATTGTGTACAACACAAACACAACAGTCCCCTTTTAGGAGAAGTTGCAGAACAACAACACAAATAGGAAAACCGAAGCGCTGTCGGGGGTGAAAAGTTCAGCACTTTTTGCAGAGTGGATGAAGAAAAAGGAGAAGAAGGAGGAGAAAAAGATGAAGATGAAGAAGGAGAAAAAGATGAAGATGAAGAAGGAGAAGAGGAAGGCGTAACAGGGATTATCACAATGTATGTGTTGTTGTGTAAAGCCTGCAGGCAAACACACAAACTTGTATTTGTTACCTTCTTGAGACCTGAGAAAAATGGCTCCCTCTTTAGGACCAGCCTTTCTAGATATATAAAGAAGTGTATTTACAACATTAATAATATATACATACTATGCACATATAAAAAAGCTTGTTATGAAAAATTAGTTGGAATTTCACAAGAAAAAGGTCACAATTTCACAAGAAAAACTCAGAATTTTGGCAGTATTATAATAAGTCGTAATTTTACTCAACGCAAGTCAAAATTTCACAAGAAAAACGGAACATTTGTGCAAAATTATGATAAAAGTTGGAATTTTACTCAATAACAGTCGCAATTTTACAAGAAAAAGCTTACATTTTTGGAAATTTTATGAAAAAAGTCGTGATTTTACTCGACAAAAGTCACAATTTTATAAGAAAACTTTAAAACGTTGGCAATATTATAATATTAATCTGACATTTTTACTGGCGAAATGATGACAAAAGTCATCATTTTACTCAAAAAATTTCACTATTTTACAACAACAACGCAAAAATTGGCAATATTGTGACAAAAGTCAGCATTTTTATACAACAAATGTCGCCATTTTGCATGAAAAATTTATAATTTTACCATAAAAAAGTAATGATTTTACGAGAAAATATTGCAATATTACAGAAACAGAAAGAATGAGAAATTGTTCCCAATTCTATAAGAAAAAAGTCGACACATTGTGAGAAAAAGACTGTTTTTAGTAAAAAAAAAAAAAGTGTTTGTAATTGGTTTTGAATCTTCATTATTTACTTCAAGTTATTACAGTATGTCTCTATATAACATATTTTTTAATTTTTTTTAATGAATTTTGGTCAAAGGGGGCGCATTTTCTTACACACACTTGTTATTTCATATGTTGACCAGAGGAGGAGCACTTCAAATTATTACACACATTTGTTATTTCATATGTTGACCAGAGGAGGAGCACTTCAAATTATTACACACATTTGTTATTTCATATGTTGACCAGAGGGGAGCACTTCAAATTATTACACACACTTGTTATGTCATATGTTGACTTTTAAAAGCGACACACAGTCAATTATAAAAATCCCTCCTTTTTGGGACCACCCTCATTTTGATAGATGTCACCAGCAGGGGTGCAAATGAGACATTGTCTATTAGATGCAATGTTATTGGGACCATGATTTATGTCATCACTTGTTCACACCTCCTCATATGGAAGATACTTTTCCTTCTTCATGTCTCATGAAGGGTAGAAATACAAGAACACACACACACACACACACACACACACACACACACACACACACACACACACACACACACACACACACAAAATGAGGGATTTTTCAAATTGACTGTGTGTCGCTTTTAAAAGTGCTCCCCCTCTGGTCAACATATGAAATAACAAGTGTGTGTAAGAATTTGAAGTTCTCCCCCTCTGGTCAACATATGAAATAACAAGTGTGTGTGAAAAAATTGAAGTGCTCCCCCTCTGGTCAACATATGAAATAACAAGTGTGTGTAAAAAAATGTGAAGTTCTCCCCCTCTGGTCAACATATGAAATAACAAGTGTGTGTAAAAATGTGAAGTTCTCCCCCTCTGGTCAACATATGAAATAACAAGTGTGTGTAAAAATTTGAAGTTCTCCCCCTCTGGTCAACATATGAAATAACAAGTGTGTGTAAAAATGTGAAGTTCTCCCCCTCTGGTCAACATATGAAATAACAAGTGTGTGTAAAAATGTGAAGTTCTCCCCCTCTAGTCAACATATGAAATAACAAGTGTGTGTAAAAATGTGAAGTTCTCCCCCTCTGGTCAACATATGAAATAACAAGTGTGTGTAAAAAAATTTGAAGTTCTCCCCCTCTGGTCAACATATGAAATAACAAGTGTCTGTAAAAAATTGAAATGCTCTCCCTCCGGTCAACATATGAAATAACAAGTGTGTGTAAAAATGGGAAGTTCTCCCCCTCTGGTCAACATATGAAATAACAAGTGTGTGTAAAAATGTAAAGTTCTCCCCCTCTGGTCAACATATGAAATAAGGTGTGTGTGTAAAAATGTGAAGTTCTCCCCCTCTGGTCAACATATGAAATAACAAGTGTGTGTAAGAAATTGAAATGCACCCCCTTTGGCCAAAATTAATTAAAAAAAAAAAAAAAATATGTATATAGAGACATACTGTAATAACTTGAAGTAAATAATGAAGATTCAAAACCAATTACAAACAAAAAATGAACTAAAAGCAGTCTTTTTCTCACAATGTGTCGACTTTTTTCTTATAAAATTGGGAACAATTTCTCATATTCTTTCTGTTTCTGCAATATAATATTTTCTCGTAAAATTATGACTTTTTTAATGTAAAATTATACATTTTTAATGCAAAACGGCGACATTTGTCATACAAAATGCCTACTTTTGTCACAATATCGCCAATTTTTTGTGTTGTTCTTGTAAAATTGAGTAAAATTATGACTTTTGTCATCATTTTGCCAATAACAATTTCAGATTATTATTAAAATATTGCCAACATTTTAAAGTTTTCTTAAAAACTTTTCTTAAAAAAATTACGACTCTTTTCATAAAATTGCCAAAAATGTAAGCTTTTTCTTGTAAAATTGCGACTGTTATTGAATAAAATATCGACTTTTATTTTATTTTTTTATATTGCACAAATGTTCCGTTTTTCTTGTAACATTTTGACTTGTGTGAGTAAAATTACGACTTATTATAATACTGCCCAAATTTTAAGTTTTTCTTGTGAAATTGTGACCTTTTTCTTGTGAAATTCCAACTCATTTTTCACAACAAGCTTTTTTATATTTGCATAGTTTGTATATATTATTAATGTTGTAAATACACTTCTTTATATATCTAGAATGGCTGGTCCTAAAGAGGGAGGCATTTTTCTCAGGTCTCAAGTAGGTAAGAAATACAAGAGTGTGTGTGTGTGTGTGTGTGTGTGTGTGTGTGTGTGTGTGTGTGTGTGTGTGTGTGTGTGTGTGTGTGTGTGTGTGTCCTCAAAAGGAGACAAAGAGGCATCAGCCAGCTCCTTCAGAAGCGAATAAAAGCAGCAGCGGCGGCAGCAAAAAAAAAAAAAGAGAAGAAAAAAGAAAAAGGATGAAGTGTGTAAACAGTCTTTTATGTGCAACTCAAATATGACACATTTGTTTGTGGGGGGGAAACATTATTCCAACAAAGAAACGTAATAATAAAGACTTTAGTGTTATCACCGGAGACACGGCCAGATAAATGATACTAAACAGATTCTTTAACGAGCCCTCAAAAGGGTAATATCAAAGTTGGGAAACAAACGCAATCACTGCTCTGTATTAATTATACAATATTCATATTAAAGGGCGAGTTGTTTCCCCCCCCCCGAGGGCTTTACTCGCCAATGTTTACAAAAAGGGTCATAATCTATTGACGTTTGCATTTTACGGACTATAAACCCCACCCACTAAATTTTAGAAGAAAATAATCATTTTTCCATATATTAGTTGCAAGTCTCAGATATATACTCATTGTGGAATTAGTATTTTATACAATTATATTTGATCAAAGAGCCTTTGTTGGTTTACTTACTACTAAAAGACAAGTTGTCTAGTATGTTCACTATTTTATTTAAGGACAAACTTGTAATAATAAACATATGTTTAAAGTACTCTAAGATCCATCCATCCACCATCTTCTTCCGCTTATCCGAGGTCGGGTCGCGGGGGCAGCAGCCTAAGCAGGGAAGCCCAGACTTCCCTCTCCCCAGCAAATTCGTCCAGCTCCTCCCGGGGGATCCTGAGACGTTCCCAGGCCAGCCGGGAGACATAGTCTTCCCAACGTGTCCTGGGTCTTCCCCGTGGCCTCCTACCGGTCGGAAGTGCCCTAAACACCTCCCTAGGGAGGCGTTCAGGTGGCATCCTGACCAGATGCCCGAACCACCTCATCTGGCTCCTCTCCATGTGGAGGAGCAGCGGCTTTACTTTGAGCTCCTCCCGGATGACAGAGTTTCTCACCCTATCTCTAAGGGAGAGACCCACCACCCGGCGGAGGAAACTCATTTCGGCCGCTTGTACCCGTGATCTTGTCCTTTCGGTCATAACCCAAAGCTCATGACCATAGGTGAGGATGGGAACGTAGATCGACCGGTAAATTGAGAGCTTTGCCTTCCGGCTCAGCTCCTTCTTCACCACAACGGATCGATACAGCGTCCGCATTACTGAAGACGCCGCACCGATCCGCCTGTCGATCTCACGATCCACTCTTCCCTCACTCGTGAACAAGACTCCGAGGTACTTGAACTCCTCCACTTGGGGCAAGATCTCCTCCCCAACCCGGAGATGGCACTCCACCCTTTTCCAGGCGAGAACCATGCACTCGGACTTGGAGGTGCTGATTCCCATCACAGTCGCTTCACACTTGGCTGTGAACCGATGCAGTGAGAGCTGAAGATCTTGGCCAGATGAAGCCATCAGGACCACATCATCTGCAAAAAGCAGAGACCTAATCCTGCAGCCACCAAACCAGATCCCCTCAACGCCTTGACTGCGCCTAGAAATTCTGTCCATAAAACTTATGAACAGAATCGGTGACAAAGGGCAGTCTTGGCGGAGTCCAACTCTCACTGGAATCGTGTCCGACTTACTGCGGGCAATTCGGACCAAGCTCTGGCACTGATCATACAGGGAGCGGACCGCCACAATAAGACAGTCCGTTACCCCATACTCTCTGAGCACTCCCCACAGGACTTCCCGGGATACATGGTCGAATGCCTTCTCCAAGTCCACAAAGCACATGTAGACTGGTTGGGCAAACTCCCATGCACCCTCAAGGACCCTGCCGAGAGTATAGAGCTGGTCCACAGTTCCACGACCAGGACGAAAACCACACTGTTCCTCCTGAATCCGAGGTTCGACTATCCGGCGTAGCCTCCTCTCCAGTACACCTGAATAGACCTTACCCTAAGATGTTTTGTTAAAATAAAGCCAATAATGCCATTTTTTGTGGTCCTCTTTATTTAGAAAATAGTACCGTCCTGGTTGTGGAACTGTGGACCAGCTCTTTACTCTCGGCAGGGTCCTTGAGGGTGCATGGGAGTTTGCCCAACCGGTCTACATGTGCTTTGTGGACTTGGAGAAGGCATTCGACCGTGTACCCCGGGAAGTCCTGTGGGGAGTGCTCAGAGAGCATGGGGTATCGGACTGTCTGATTGTGGCGGTCTGCTCCCTGTATGATCAGTGCCAGAGCTTGGTCCGCATTGCCGGCAGTAAGTCGGACCCGTTTCCAGTGAGGGTTGGACTCCGCCAAGGCTGCCCTTTGTCACCGATTCTGTTCATAACTTTTATGGACCGAATTTCTAGGCGCAGTCAAGGCGTTGAGGGGATCCGGTTTGGTGGCTGCAGGATTAGGTCTCTGCTTTTTGCAGATGATGTGGTCCGACGAGTCCGCCTACAGGAGAGAGGTGGATGATCATGGACTTCAGGAAAGTCACAGCCCCACCATCCCCCCCTCACCCTGATTGACTCTCCCACCCCCCGTCTCCATTGTGGACTCCTTCCCTTTCTTGGGCACCAGCATCACCCAGGACCTCAAGTGGGAGCCGACCATCAGCTCCCTCATCAAGAAGGCCCAGCAGAGGATGTACTTCCCGCGGCAGCTGAGGAAACTTAAGGTGCCGACCGAGATGCTGGTGCAGTTCTACTCAGCCATCATCGAGTCCATCCTCACCTCCTCCATCACCGTGTGGTTCCCTGGCGCCACAGTCCAGGATAAGCATCGACAGCAGCGCAAGGTACGTGCTGCTGAGAAGGTGATTGGCTGCAAGCTCCCATCCCTCCAGGACCTGTTCTCCTCCAGGACCAGGAGGCGTGTGGGTCGGATCACAGCTGACTCTTCTCACCCTGGACACAAACTATTCTCTCCTTTCCCCTCAGGCAGGAGACTACAGTCCATCCAGACCCACACCTCCCGCCACCTGAACAGTTTTTCCCCTCGGCCATCAGGCACATGAACAATAACAAGATCTGATAGCTCAGTTATAGCTCATTTTATTACCTATTCTGTGTTATACGTGTTTTATGTTGCACCATTGCACCAAGAAAAATTCCTTGTTTGTGAACCCACTCTCAAACAATGGCAATAAAAACTTTTCTGATTCTGATTCTGATTCTGATGGCTTCATCTGGCCAGGATCTTCAGCTCTCGCTGGATCGGTTCGCAGCCGAGTGTGAAGCGACTGGGATGAGAATCAGCACCTCCAAGTCCGAGTCCATGGTTCTCGCCCGGTAAAGGGTGGAGTGCCATCTCCGGTTTGGGGAGGAGACCCTGCCCCAAGTGGAGGAGTCCAAAAACCTCGGAGTCTTGTTCAAGAGTGAGGGAAGAGTGGATCGTGAGATCGACAGGTGGATCGGTGCGGCGTCTTCAGTAATGCGGACGCTGTATCGATCCGTTGTGGTGAAGAAGGAGCTGAGCCGGAAGGCAAAGCTCTCAATTTACCGGTCGATCTACGTTCACATCCTCACCTATGGTCATGAGCTTTGGGTTATGACCGAAAGGACAAGATCACGGGTACAAGCGGCCCAAATGAGTTTCCTCCGCCGGGTGGCGGGTCTCTCCCTTAGAGATAGGGTGAGAAGCTCTGTCATCCGGGGGGAGCTCAAAGTAAAGCCGCTGCTCCTCCACATGGAGAGGAGCCAGATGAGGTGGTTCGGGCATCTGGTCAGGATGCCACCCGAATGCCTCCCTAGGGAGGTGTTTAGGGCACGTCCGAGGCCAAGGGGAAGACCCAGGACACGTTGGGTAGACTATGTCTCCCGGCTGGCCTGGGAACGCCTCGGGATCCCCCGGGAGGAGCTGCATGAAGTGGCTGGGGAGAGGGAAGTCTGGGCTTCTCTGCTTAGGCTGCTGCCCCCGCAACCCGACCTCGGATAAGCAGAAGAAGATGGATGGATGGAGTACTGAAAAGTATTGAAATAAAATTTGGTACCGGTACCAAAATATCGGTATCGGGACAACACTAGTTGCGCATTTACTTCTTCTTCACTCCAATTTTCCAAAAAATGCACTAGCTTAATGCTAATACACGCTGTTTTTGCTGTTGAAGCGCTACTGATTAGCATTAGCGATTTTACATGGCGACTTCAACACCTCCGAATTTGCGAATGAAAACTACAACTAAGACGCACGTTG
>NC_084584.2:6275000-6290000 GCF_033978685.3 Nerophis lumbriciformis | reverse complement strand
CTTGTATTTTCTGAATGCGTTGAAATGTTAAGGTAGTAACATGTTGAATTGAGAAATGGTATTACGGAATTCCTGGAATTTCGGGAAAACCGGGAATTTTTTCAGTTTAAAAGACAACTTTGTTGTTTATCCTGATTACGAGGAATGTTTGGACGGTGGAACGGTTGAAATGCGTTGAAAAATGTGGAAGGAGAAGTCACCAGAAAAAAGGGTGGACATAGGGCTTTGGGAAACCAGGAAATCTGGAAAATCCTGGAATTGTTTTTAACGTGGAAAAAAAGGTACTTTACATTTCTAGGATGGTGGAATATGTTGAAGGTAGAATGGTTTGAATCGGGTGAAAAATGTGGAACTTTGAAAAATGTCCCATTCATTTCAATGGGAATTTGGGGAAAAGCGGGAATTTTTTGGAAAATGTTAAAAGACTTGAATTTTCTGAATGAGTTGAAATGGTTGGTGTTGGAATTTTTCTAATCGGTCGAGAAATGTTGAAGTAGTAACATGTTGAATTGAGAAATGGTATAACGGAATTCCTGCAATTTTGGGAAAACCGGGAATTTTTCCAGTTCAAAAAACAACTTCGTTTTTTGTCCTGATTAAGAGGAATTTTTGGACGGTGGAACGGTTGAAATGTGTTGAAAAATGTGTTGAAAAATGTGGAAGGAGTAGTTGCCATAAAAAAGGGTGGACATAGGGCTTTGGAAAACCAGGAATTCTGGAAAATGCTGGAATTTTTTTTAACTTGGAAGAAAAGGTTTGTTTAAATTTCTAGGATGGTGGAATATGTTGAAGGTAGAATGTTTGAATCGGGTGAAAAATGTGGAACTTTGAAAAATGTCCCATTCATTTCAATGGGAGTTTCATGGAAATTTGGGAATTTCGGGAAAAGCAGGAATTTTTGGGAAAATGTTAAAAGACTTGAATTTTCTAAATGAGTTGAAATGTTGAAGTAGTAACATATTGAATTGAGAAATGGTATTACGGAATTCCTGGAATTTCAGGAAAACCGGGAATTTTTCAATTCAAAAGACAACCTTGATTTTTGTCCTGATTAAGAGGAATGTTTGGACGGTGGAATGGTTGAAATATGTTAAAAAATGTGGAAGGAGTAGTCGCCAGACAAAAGTGTGGAAATAGGGCTTTGGAAAAGCAGGAATTCTGGAAAATCCTGGAATTTTTTTTAACTTGGGAAAAAAGGTATTTTAAAATTTCAGGATGGTGGAATATGTTGAAGGTATAATGGTTTGAATCGGGTGAAAATTGTGGAACTTTGAAAAATGTCCCATTCATTTCAATGGGAATTTTGGGAAAAGCGGGAATTTTTTGGAAAATGTTAAAATACTTGAATTTTCTGAATGAGTTGAAATGGTTGGTGTTGGAATTTTTCTAATCGGTCGAGAAATGTTGAAGTAGTAACATGTTGAATTGAGAAATGGTATAACGGAATTCCTGCAATTTTGGGAAAACCGGGAATTTTTCCAGTTAAAAAAAAACTTTGTTTTTTGTCCTGATTAAGAGGAATTTTTGGACGGTGGAACGGTTGAAATGTGTTGAAAAATGTGTTGAAAAATGTGGAAGGAGTAGTTGCCATAAAAAAGGGTGGACATAGGGCTTTGGAAAACCAGGAATTCTGGAAAATCTTGGAATTTTTTTTAACTTGGAAAAAAAGGTTTGTTTAAATTTCTAGGATAGTGGAATATGTTTAAGGTAGAATGGTTTGAATCGGGTAAAAAAATGTGGAACTTTGAAAAATGTCTCATTCATTTCAATGGGAGTTTCATGGAAATTTGGGAATTTCGGGAAAAGCTGGAGTTTTTGGGAAAATGTTAAAAGACTTGTATTTTCTGAATGCGTTGAAATGTTAAGGTAGTAACATGTTGAATTGAGAAATGGTAACACAGAATTCCTGGAATTTCGGGAAAACCGGGAATTTTTTCAGTTTAAAAGACAACTTTGTTGTTTATCCTGATTACGAGGAATGTTTGGACGGTAGAACGGTTGAAATGCGTTGAAAAATGTGGAAGGAGTAGTCGCCAGAAAAAAGGGTGGAAATAGGGCTTTGGAAAACCAGGAATATTGGAAAATCCTGGAATTGTTTTTAAGTTGGAAAAAAAAGTTGTTTAAATTAGGATGGTGGGATATGTTGAAGGTAGAATGATTTGAATCGGGTGAAAAATGTGGTACTTTGAAAAATTTCCCATTCATTTCAATGGGAATTTCATGGAAATTTGGGAATTTTGGGAAAAGCGGGAATTTTTGGGGAAATGTTAAAAGACTTGAATTTTCTGAATGAGTTGAAAAGGTTGTTGTTGGAATTTTTCAAATCGGTGGAGATATGTTGAAGTAGTAACATTTTTAATTGAGAAACGTTATTATAGAATTCCTGGAATTTCAGGAAAACCGGGAATTTTTCCAGTTCAAAAAACAACTTTTTTTTTTTTTCCTGATTAAGAGGAATGTTTGGACAGTGGAAAGGTTGAAATGCCTTGAAAAATGTGGAAGGAGTAGTCGCCAGAAAAAAGGGTGGACATAGGGCTTTGGAAAACCAGGAATTCTGGAATATCCTGGAATTTTTTTAAATGGGAAAAAAAGGTTGTTTAAATTTCTAGGATGGTGGAATATGTTGAAGGTAGAATGATTTGAATCGGGTGAAAACTGTGGAACTTTGAAAAATGTCCCATTCATTTCAATGGGAATTTCATGGAAATTTGGGAATTTCGGGAAAAGCGGGAATTTTTGGGGAAATGTTAAAAGAATTTAATTTTCTGAATGAGTTGAAAAGGTTGTTGTTGGAATTTTTCAAATTGGTGGAGATATGTTGAAGTAGTAACATTTTTAATTGAGAAACGTTATTATAGAATTCCTGGAATTTCAGGAAAACCGGGAGTTTTTCCAGTTCGAAAAACAACTTCTTTTTTTTCCTGATTAAGAGGAATGTTTGGACAGTGGAAAGGTTGAAATGCCTTGAAAAATGTGGAAGGAGTAGTCGCCATAAAAAAGGGTGGACATAGGACTTTGGAAAACCAGGAATTCTGGAAAATCCTGGAATTTTTTTAAATTGGACAAAAAGGTTGTTTAAATTTCTAGGATGGTGGAATATGTTGAAGGTAGAATGGTTTGAATCGGGTGAAAACTGTGGAACTTTGAAAAATGTCCCATTCATTTCAATGGGAAATTCATGGAAATTTGGGAATTTCGGGAAAAGCGGGAATTTTTGGGGAAATGTTAAAAGACTTTAATTTTCTGAATGAGTTGAAAAGGTTGTTGTTAGAATTTTTCAAATCGGTGGAGATATGTTGAAGTAGTAACATTTTTAATTGAGAAACGTTATAGAATTCCTGGAATTTCAGGAAAACCGGGAATTTTTCCAGTTCAAAAAACAGCTTTTTTTGTTGTTGTCCTGATTAAGAAGAATGTTTGGACAGTGGAAAGGTTGAAATGCCTTGAAAAATGTGGAAGGAGTAGTCGCCATACAAAAGGGTGGACATAGGGCTTTGGAAAACCAGGAATTCTGGAATATCCTGGAATTTTTTTAAATGGGAAAAAAAGGTCTGTTTAAATTTCTAGGATGGTGGAATATGTTGAAGGTAGAATGGTTTGAATCGGGTGAAAACTGTGGAACTTTGAAAAATGTCCCATTCATTTCAATGGGAATTTCATGGAAATTTGGGAATTTCGGGAAAAGCGGGAATTTTTGGGGAAATGTTAAAAGACTTTAATTTTCTGAATGAGTTGAAAAGGTTGTTGTTGGAATTTTTCAAATCGGTGGAGATATGTTGAAGTAGTAACATTTTTAATTGAGAAACGTTATTATAGAATTCCTGGAATTTCAGGAAAACCGGGAATTTTTCCAGTTCAAAAAACAGCTTCTTTTTTTTGTCCTGATTAAGAGGAATGTTTGGACAGTGGAAAGGTTGAAATGCCTTGAAAAATGTGGAAGGAGTAGTCGCCAGAAAAAAGGGTGGACATAGGGCTTTGGAAAACCAGGAATTCTGGAAAATCCTGGAATTTTTTTAAATTGGAAAAAAAGGTTTGTTTAAATTTCTAGGATGGTGGAATATGTTGAAGATAGAATGGTTTGAATCGGGTGAAAACTGTGGAACTTTGAAAAATGTCCCATTCATTTCAATGGGAATTTCATGGAAATTTGGGAATTTCGGGAAAAGCGGGAATTTTTGGGAAAATGTTAAAAGACTTGTATTTTCTGAATGAGTTGAAATGTTGAAGTAGCAACATGTTGAATTGAGAAATGGTATTACGGAATTCCTGGAATTTCGGGAAAACCGGGAATTTTTTCAGTTTAAAAGACAACTTTGTTGTTTATCCTGATTACGAGGAATGTTTGGACGGTGGAACGGTTGAAATGCGTTGAAAAATGTGGAAGGAGTAGTCGCCAGAAAAAAGGGTGGACATAGGGCTTTGGAAAACCAGGGATTCTGGAAAATCCTGGAATTGTTTTTAACTTGGAAAAAAGGTTGTTTAAATTTCTAGGATGGTGGAAAATGTTGAAGGTAGAATGGTTTGAATCGGGTGAAAAATGTGGAACTTTGAAAAATGTCCCTTTTATTTCAATGGGAATTTCATGGAAATTTGGGAATTTCGGGAAAAGCGGGAATTTTTGGGAAAATGTTAAAAGACTTGTATTTTCTGATTGAGTTGAAATGTTGAAGTAGCAACATGTTGAATTGAGAATTGGTATTACGGAATTCCTGGAATTTCGGGAAAACCGGGAATTTTTTCAGTTTAAAAGACAACTTTGTTGTTTATCCTGATTACAAGGAATGTTTGGACGGTGGAACGGTTGAAATGCGTTGAAAAATGTGGAAGGAGTAGTCACCAGAAAAAAGGGTGGACATAGGGCTTTGGAAAAGCAGGAAATCTGGAAAATCCTGGAATTGTTTTTAACTTGGGAAAAAAGGTAGTTTAAAATGTCAGGATGGTGGAATATGTTGAAGGTAGAATGGTTTGAATTGGGTGAAAAATGTGGAACTTTGAAAAATGTTCCATTCATTACAATGGAAATTTCATGGAAATTTGGGAATTTCGGGAAAAGCGGGAATTTTGGGGAAAATGTTAAAAGACTTGAATTTTCTGCATGAGTTGAAATGGTTGGTGTTGGAATTTTTTCAAATCGGTGGAGATATGTTGAAGTAGTAACATGTTGAATTGAGAAATGGTATTACGGAATTCCTGGAATTTCAGGAAAACCGGGAATTTTTCCGGTTCAAAAAACAACTTTGTTTTTTGTCCTGATTAAGAGGAATGTTTGGAAGGTGGAACGGTTGAAATGCGTTGAAAAATGTGGAAGGAGTAGTTGCCAGAAAAAAGTGTGGAAATAGGCCTTTGGAAAAGCAGAAATTCTGGAAAATACTGGAATTTTTTTTAACCTGGAAAAATGATAGTTTGAATTTCCAGAATGGTGGAATTGTATGAATACGTTAACAAATGTGGATATGGTGAAAGTTTGAAAAACGGGAATTCCTGGAATTTTTTGAACTTGGAAAAAATTATAGTTTGAATTTCCAGCATGAGTGGAATGTGTTGAAGGTAGAATGGTTTAAATCGGTTGAAAAATGTGGAAATGGTGGAAGTTTGAAAAATGGCCAATTCATTTTGAATGGGAAAAATGTCCCGAAAAACCTGGAATTCTGGCAAATCCGGGAATTTTTTTTTAATTGTTGAAGAAGAGCACACAAGTTTGAACAGGCTGAATATTTTGGAGTTAGAAGGGTTTGAATCGGATGAAAAATGTGGGGATTGTGGAACTTTGAAAAATGTCCCATTCATTTCAATGGGAATTTCATGGAAATTTGTCAATTTCATGGAAATTTGGCAGTTTCGGGCAGGTTTTCCAGGACATTTTTCCCATTCAAAATGATTTGGCCATTTTTCAAACTTCCACCATTTCCACATTTGTCAACCGATTCAAACCATTCATATTCCACTATCCTGGAAATTCAAATTATTTTCCAAGTTAAAAAATTCCAGGAATTCCCTTTTTTTTACGTCGACTACTCCTTCCACCTTTTTCAACCCACTTTAACCGTTCCACCGTCCAAACATTCCTCTTAATCAGGACAAAAAAACTAAACTAAAACTAAGTTGTTTCTTGGACTGGAAAAATTCCCGGTTTTCCTGAAATTCCTGGAATTCCTAAATACAATTTCTCAATTAAAAATGTTACTACTTCAACATTTCTCGACCAATTTGAAAAATTCCAACACCAACCATTTCAACTCATTCAGAACATTCAAGTCTTTAAAAAAAAAAAAAGTTTAAAAATTCCCGCTTTTCCCGAAATTCCCAAATTTCCATGAAATTCCCATTGAATTGAATGGGACATTTTTCAAAGTTCCACAATTCCCACATTTTTCATCCGATTCAAACCGTTCTAACTCCAAAATATTCAGCCTGTTCAAAATTGTGTGCTCTTTTTCAACAATTTAAAACAAATCCCGGATTTGCCAGAATTCCAGGTTTTCCAGGACATTTTTCCCATTCAAAATGATTTGGCCATTTTTCAAACTTCCACCATTTCCACATTTGTCAACCGATTCAAACCATTCATATTCTACTATCCTGGAAATTCAAATTATTTTCCAAGTTAAAAAAATTCCAGGAATTCCCTTTTTTTACGGCGACTACTCCTTCCACCTTTTTCAACCCACTTTAACCGTTCCACCGTCCAAACATTCCTCTTAATCAGGACAAAAAAACTAAACTAAAACTAAGTTGTTTCTTGAACTGGAAAAATTCCCGGTTTTCCCGAAATTCCTGGAATTCCTAAATACCATTTCTCAATTAAAAATGTTACTACTTCAACATTTCTCGACCAATTTTAAAAATTCCAACACCAACCATTTCAACTCATTCAGAACATTCAAGTCTTTTTTTTAAAAATAGTTTAAAAATTACCGCTTTTCCCGAAATTCCTAAATTTCCATGAAATTCCCATTGAATTGAATGGGACATTTTTCAAAGTTCCACAATTCCCATATTTTTCATCCGATTCAAACCGTTCTAACTCCAAAATATTCAGCCTGTTCAAAATTGTGTGCTCTTCTTCAACAATTTAAAAAAATTCCCGGATTCGCCAGAATTCCAGGTGGAATTCCTGTAATTTTTTGAACTTGGAAAAAGTCATAGTTTGAATTTCCAGGATAGTGGAATATGAATGGTTTGAATCGGTTGAAAAATGTGGAAATGGTGGAAGTTTGAAAAATTCAAGTTCAAAATTGTGTGCTCTTCTTCAACAATTTAAAAAAATTCCCGGATTTGACAGAATTCCAGGTTTTCCAGGACATTTTTCCCATTCAAAATTATTTGGCCATTTTTCAAACTTCCACCATTTCCACATTTGTCAACCGATTCAAACCATTCATATTCCACTATCCTGGAAATTCAAATTATTTTCCAAGTTAAAAAAATTCCAGGAATTCCCTTTTTTTCTGGCGACTACTCCTTCCACCTTTTTCAACCCACTTTAACCGTTCCACCGTCCAAACATTCCTCTTAATCAGGACAAAAAAACTAAACTAAAACTAAGTTGTTTCTTGAACTGGAAAAATTCCCGGTTTTCCCGAAATTCCTGGAATTCCTAAATATCATTTCTCAATTAAAAATGTTACTACTTCAACATTTCTCGACCAATTTTAAAAATTCCAACACCAACCATTTCAACTCATTCAGAATATTCAAGTCTTTTTAAAAAAAATAGTTAAAAAATTACCGCTTTTCCCGAAATTCCTAAATTTCCATGAAATTCCCATTGAATGGGACATTTTTCAAAGTTCCACAATTCCCATATTTTTCATCCGATTCAAACCGTTCTAACTCCAAAATATTCAGCCTGTTCAAAATTGTGTGCTCTTCTTCAACAATTTAAAAAAATTCCCGGATTCGCCAGAATTCCAGGTGGAATTCCTGTAATTTTTTGAACTTGGAAAAAGTCATAGTTTGAATTTCCAGGATAGTGGAATATGAATGGTTTGAATCGGTTGAAAAATGTGGAAATGGTGGAAGTTTGAAAAATTCAAGTTCAAAATTGTGTGCTCTTCTTCAACAATTTAAAAAAATTCCCGGATTAGACAGAATTCCAGGTTTTCCAGAACATTTTTCCCATTCAAACTGATTTGGCCATTTTTCAAACTTCCACCATTTCCACATTTGTCAACCGATTCAAACCATTCATATTCCACTATCCCGGAAATTCAAATTATTTTCCAAGTTAAAAAAATTCCAGGAATTCCCTTTTTTTACGGCGACTACTCCTTCCACATTTTTCAACCCACTTTAACCGTTCCACCGTCCAAACATTCCTCTTAATCAGGACAAAAAAAAAAATTAAAACTAAGTTGCTTCTTGAACTGGAAAAATTCCCGGTTTTCCCGAAATTCCTGGAATTCCTAAATACAATTTCTCAATTAAAAATGTTACTACTTCAGCATTTCTCGAACAATTTGAAAAATTCCAACACCAACCATTTCAACTCATTCAGAACATTCAAGTCTTTTAAAAAAAAAAAAAGTTTAAAAATTCCCGCTTTTCCCGAAATTCCCAAATTTTCATGAAATTCCCATTGAATTGAATGGGACATTTTTCAAAGTTCCACAATTCCCACATTTTTCATCCGATTCAAACCGTTCTAACTCCAAAATGTTCAGCCTGAGTGGAGAGTGTGAGTGGAGAGTGTGAGTGGAGAGTGTGAGTGCAGAGTGTAAGTGTAGTGTGTGAGTGAGTGTAGTGTGTGAGTGGAGAGTGTGAGTGGAGAGTGTGAGTGGAGAATGTGAGTGCAGAGTGTAAGTGTAGTGTGTGAGTGAGTGTGAGTGGAGAGTGTGAGTGTAGTGTGTGAGTGAGTGTAGTGTGTGAGTGGAGAGTGTGAGTGCAGAGTGTGAGTGTAGTGTGTGAGTGTAGTGTGTGAGTGAGTGTAGTGTGTGAGTGGAGAGTGTGAGTGGAGAGTGTGAGTGCAGAGTGTAAGTGTAGTGTGTGAGTGAGTGTAGTGTGTGAGTGGAGAGTGTGAGTGGAGAGTGTGAGTGGAGAGTGTGAGTGCAGAGTGTAAGTGTAGTGTGTGAGTGAGTGTAGTGTAGTGTGTGAGTGGAGAGTGTGAGTGTAGTGTGTGAGTGAGTGTAGTGTGTGAGTGGAGAGTGTGTTAGTGGAGAGTGTGAGTGGAGAGTGTGAGTGTAGTGTGTGAGTGCAGAGTGTGAGTGTAGTGTGTGAGTGTAGTGTGTGAGTGGAGAGTGTGAGTGGAGAGTGTGAGTGTAGTGTGTGAGTGTAGTGTGTGAGTGGAGAGTGTGAGTGTAGTGTGTGAGTGTAGTGTGTGAGTGGAGAGTGTGAGTGGAGAGTGTGAGTGGAGAGTGTGAGTGTAGTGTGTGAGTGTAGTGTGTGAGTGCAGAGTGTGAGTGCAGAGTGTGAGTGCAGAGTGTGAGTGCAGTGTGTGAGTGTAGTGTGTGAGTGCAGAGTGTGAGTGCAGAGTGTGTGAGTGTAGTGTGTGAGTGTAGTGTGTGAGTGTAGTGTGTGAGTGCAGAGTGTGAGTGCAGAGTGTGAGTGTAGTGTGTGAGTGTAGTGTGTGAGTGCAGAGTGTGAGTGCAGAGTGTGTGAGTGCAGAGTATAGTGTGTGAGTGTAGTGTGTGAGTGCAGAGTGTGAGTGCAGAGTGTGAGTGTAGTGTGTGAGTGCAGAGTGTGAGTGTAGTGTGTGAGTGTAGTGTGTGAGTGCAGAGTGTGAGTGCAGAGTGTGAGTGCAGAGTGTGAGTGTAGTGTGTGAGTGTAGTGTGTGAGTGGAGTGTGTGAGTGGAGAGTGTGAGTGGAGTGTGTGAGTGGAGTGTGTGAGTGGAGAGTGTGAGTGGAGAGTGTGAGTGCAGAAAGTGTGAGTGTAGTGTGAGTGCAGACAGTGTGAGTGCAGAGTGTGAGTGCAGCATGTGAGTGCAGAGAGTGTGAGTGCAGAGTGTGAGTGCAGAGTGTGAGTGCAGAGTGTGAGTGCAGAGTGTGTGAGTGCAGAGTGTAGTGTGTGAGTGTAGCGTGTGAGTGCAGAGTGTGAGTGCAGAGTGTGAGTGCAGAGTGTGAGTGTAGTGTGTGAGTGCAGAGTGTGAGTGCAGAGTGTGTGAGTGCAGAGTATAGTGTGTGAGTGTAGTGTGTGAGTGCAGAGTGTGAGTGCAGAGTGTGAGTGTAGTGTGTGAGTGCAGAGTGTGAGTGTAGTGTGTGAGTGTAGTGTGTGAGTGCAGAGTGTGAGTGCAGAGTGTGAGTGCAGAGTGTGAGTGTAGTGTGTGAGTGCAGAGTGTGAGTGTAGTGTGTGAGTGCAGAGTGTGAGTGTAGTGTGTGAGTGTAGTGTGTGAGTGCAGAGTGTGAGTGCAGAGTGTGAGTGCAGAGTGTGAGTGCAGAGTGTGAGTGTAGTGTGTGAGTGTAGTGTGTGAGTGTAGTGTGTGAGTGGAGAGTGTGAGTGTAGTGTGTGAGTGGAGTGTGTGAGTGGAGAGTGTGAGTGCAGACTGTGTGAGTGCAGTGTGAGTGCAGAGTGTGAGTGCAGAGTGTGAGTGCAGAGAGTGTGAGTGCAGAGTGTGAGTGCAGAGTGTGAGTGCAGAGTGTGAGTGAAGTGTGTGAGTGCAGAGTGTGGGTGCAGAGTGTGTGAGTGCAGAGTGTGAGTGCAGAGTGTGAGTGTAGTGTGTGAGTGTAGTGTGTGAGTGCTGCAGAGTGTGTGAGTGTAGTGTGTGAGTGCAGAGTGTGTGAGTGCAGTGTGAGTGGAGAGTGTGAGTGTAGTGTGTGAGTGCAGAGTGGGAGTGCAGAGTGTGAGTGGAGAGTGTGAGTGCAGAGAGTGTGAGTGCAGAGTGTGAGTGCAGAGTGTGTGAGTGCAGAGTGTGTGAGTGCAGAGTGTGAGTGTAGTGTGTGAGTGTAGTGTGTGAGTGTAGTGTGTGAGTGGAGAGTGTGAGTGGAGAGTGTGAGTGCAGAGTGTGAGTGGAGAGTGTGAGTGCAGAGAGTGTGAGTGCAGAGTGTGAGTGCAGAGTGTGAGTGTAGTGTGTGAGTGCAGAGTGTGAGTGCAGAGTGTGTGAGTGCAGAGTGTGAGTGTAGTGTGTGAGTGCAGAGTGTGAGTGCAGAGTGTGTGAGTGCAGAGTGTGAGTGTAGTGTGTGAGTGTAGTGTGTGAGTGCAGAGTGTGAGTGCAGAGTGTGAGTGCAGAGCGTAGTGTGTGAGTGTAGCGTGTGAGTGCAGAGTGTGAGTGCAGAGTGTGTGAGTGCTGAGTGTGAGTGTAGTGTGTGAGTGCAGAGTTTGAGTGCAGAGTGTGAGTGCAGAGTGTGAGTGCAGAGTGTGTGAGTGCAGAGTGTGAGTGTAGTGTGTGAGTGCAGAGTGTGAGTGTAGTGTGTGAGTGGAGAGTGTGAGTGTAGTGTGTAGTGTGTGAGTGTAGTGTGTGAGTGCAGAGTGTGAATGCAGAGTGTGTGAGTGTAGTGTGTGAGTGTAGTGTGTGAGTGAGTGCAGAGTGTGAGTGTAGTGTGTGAGTGCAGAGTGTGAGTGTAGTGTGTGAGTGTAGAGTGTGAGTGTAGTGTGTGAGTGTAGTGTGTGAGTGAAGTGTGTGAGTGCAGAGTGTGAGTGCAGAGTGTGAGTGCAGAGTGTGAGGGGAGTGTGTGAGTGTAGTGTGTGAGTGTAGTGTGTGAGTGCAGAGTGTGAGTGCAGAGTGTGTGAGTGCAGAGTGTGTGAGTGTAGTGTGTGAGTGGAGAGTGTGAGTGTAGTGTGTGAGTGTAGTGTGTGAGTGGAGAGTGTGAGTGTAGTGTGTGAGTGTAGTGTGTGAGTGTAGTGTGTGAGTGCAGAGTGTGAGTGTAGTGTGTGAGTGTAGTGTGTGAGTGGAGAGTGTGAGTGTAGTGTGTGAGTGTAGTGTGTGAGTGGAGAGTGTGAGTGTAGTGTGTGAGTGAAGAGTGTGAGTGAAGAGTGTGAGTGTAGTGTGTGAGTGTAGTGTGTGAGTGGAGAGTGTGAGTGTAGTGTGTGAGTGTAGTGTGTGAGTGGAGAGTGTGAGTGTAGTGCGTGAGTGTAGTGCGTGAGTGAAGAGTGTGAGTGTAGTGTGTGAGTGTAGTGTGTGAGTGTAGTGTGTGAGTGGAGAGTGTGAGTGGAGTGTGTGAGTGAGTGTAGTGTGTGAGTGGAGAGTGTGAGTGTAGTGTGTGAGTGTAGTGTGTGAGTGGAGAGTGTGAGTGTAGTGCGTGAGTGTAGTGCGTGAGTGAAGAGTGTGAGTGTAGTGTGTGAGTGTAGTGTGTGAGTGTAGTGTGTGAGTGGAGAGTGTGAGTGGAGTGTGTGAGTGTAGTGTGTGAGTGGAGAGTGTGAGTGAAGAGTGTGAGTGTAGTGTGTGAGTGTAGTGTGTGAGTGTAGTGTGTGAGTGGAGAGTGTGAGTGGAGAGTGTGAGTGTAGTGTGTGAGTGGAGAGTGTGAGTGCAGAGTGAGTGCAGAGTGTGAGTGTAGTGTGTGAGTGTAGTGTGTGAGTGTAGTGTGTGAGTGGAGAGTGTGAGTGCAGAGTGTGAGTGTAGTGTGTGAGTGCAGAGTGTGAGTGCAGAATGAGTGCAGAGTGTGAGTGTAGTGTGTGAGTGGAGAGTGTGAGTGCAGAGTGAGTGCAGAGTGTGAGTGTAGTGTGTGAGTGTAGTGTGTGAGTGTAGTGTGTGAGTGGAGAGTGTGAGTGCAGAGTGTGAGTGTAGTGTGTGAGTGCAGAGTGTGAGTGCAGAGTGAGTGCAGAGTGTGAGTGTAGTGTGTGAGTGTAGTGTGTGAGGTGAGAGTGTAGTGTGTGAGTGTAGTGTGTGAGTGTAGTGTGTGAGTTTAGTGTGTGAGTGTAGTGTGTGAGTGTAGAGTGTGAGTGTAGTGTGTGATTGCAGAGTGTGTGATTGCAGAGTGTGTGAGTGCAGAGTGTGAGTGCAGAGTGTGAGTGTAGTGTGTGAGTGCAGAGTGTGAGTGCAGAGTGTGAGTGTAGTGTGTGAGTGCACAGTGTGAGTGCAGAGTGTGTGAGTGCAGAGTGTGAGTGTAGTGTGTGAGTGCAGACAGAGTGTGTGAGTGCAGAGTGTGAGTGTAGTGTGTGAGTGCAGAGTGTGAGTGCAGAGTGTGAGTGTAGTGCGTGAGTGTAGTGTGTGAGTGTAGTGTGTGAGTGTAGTGTGTGAGTGTAGTGTGTGAGTGCAGAGTGTGTGAGTGCAGAGTGTGTGAGTGCAGAGTGTGAAGGCGTGACATGAAAAATTGAAGGAGGACGCTCTCGTGGGAGACGCCCTGGAGTAAATAGAGAGGAAGGGGTTGTCTCTTTCACCTGACTGACTTTCCTGACGAGCCTTTTTGCGCTCTCTTCCCCCCCCCGCAGCGTCCCTGATGTGCCTCACTTCTCCTCCGCCGCCGCCTGTGCTCCCATCATGCTTTGCTGTCGTCCACGTCCTGCTCTTAAGCATCTTCTCACTCTGACACCCCCTTTAAAGGGCAACTGTGCTTTTTGGGGGGGATTTTGCCATTCACAATCCTTATGTAAGACATACGTTATGCATTCTAAATCGTAAAATATGGCAAGTAGGAGGTGGCTAAATATGCAGTGCACTATTTTGCCCGTAGATCACAAAACCGCCAACGATACCCCCATTTACATCTCCTGACCTGGATAGAAACCAAGTATTAGCGATATTGTTATTATAAGCGCTAATGTAGAGGAACTACTTTTAGCGGCGCCGTAACTAGCTTACGCTGCAATATTGACATAATGAGCTTTAGGTTTAAAAAACAAAACAAAACATGAATAAATAATTATGTTCATGTAAGCAATTTAAAATAGCTGGATATTTTTGTGATTTCTGATCGTTTATGAGGGCACCGACGGGGAAATCCGGCTTGTTGTTATTGTTTTGGCTTGTTAATAAAGAGATGGTTATTTCATCACCTCCTCATTATGTGTATTTATATTGTGTTCAAAGTGTACAAACCTTCACTAAAACATGGACTTCTGTCAAGGGCGGAACCAATTATTCATATTGACATTGTTTCTTAGGGGGACTACTTTTAGCGGCGCCGTAAGTAGCTTACGCTGCAACATTGACATAATGAACTTTTAGGTTTAAAAAAACCAAACATGAATAAATAGTTATGTTCATGTAAGCATTTAAAATAGCTAGCGATTAGCACCCAAGTTGCCAGCCAGCGATTAATGGCACTTGCTGCCGACCTTCTGGGTTTAAAAAAAAAACATTCTACTTTTTAAAATGTTTATTATTAAAATGACATGGTTGTTAAAGTTAACGATTTTTGTGATTTCTGATCATTTATGAGGGCACCGAGGGGGAAATTAATACACCGCTGTATGCTTGAAATGATCAAAATAGGTAAATATTACATGTTGTTATGAATGTTATTTGATACTACATGTATACTTACATCATGTATATATTACATGTTGTTATGAATGTTATTTGATACTACATGTATACTTACATCATGTATATATTACATGTTGTTATGAATGTTACTACATGACATATATACTTACATCATGTATATATTACATGTTGTTATGAATGTTATTAGATACTACATATATACTTACATCATTAACATATTAAATGTTATGAATGTTACTACATGACATATATACTTACATCATGTATATATTACATGTTGTTATGAATGTTATTAGATACTACATATATACTTACATCATTAACATATTAAATGTTATGAATGTTACTACATTACATATATACTTACATCATGTATATATTACATGTTGTTATGAATATTATTAGATACTACATCTATACTTACATCATGTATATATTACATGTTGTTATGAATATTATTAGATACTACATATATACTTACATCAAGAACATAGTAAATGTTATGAATGTTACTACATTACACATATACTTACATCATGTATATATTACATGTTGTTATGAATGTTATTAGATACTACATATATACTTACATCGTGTATATATTACATGTTGTTATGAATGTTACTACATTATATATATACTTACATCATGTATATATTACATGTTGTTATGAATATTATTA
>NC_084584.2:6262500-6270000 GCF_033978685.3 Nerophis lumbriciformis | reverse complement strand
CTTACATCATGTATACATTACATGTTGTTATGAATGTTATTAGATACTACATATATACTTACATCATGTATATATTACATGTTGTTATGAATGTTATTAGATACTACATATATACTTACATCATGTATACATTACATGTTGTTATGAATGTTATTAGATACTACATATATACTTACATCATCTATATATTACATGTTGTTATGAATGTTACTACATGACACATATACTTACATCATGTATATATTACATGTTGTTGTGAATGTTATTAGATACTACATATATACTTACATCATGTATACATTACATGTTGTTATGAATGTTATTAGATACTACATATATACTTACATCATGTATATATTACATGTTGTTATGAATGTTACTACATTACACATATACTTACATCATGTATATATTACATGTAGTTGTGAATGTTATTAGATACTACATATATACTTACATCATGTATATATTACATGTTGTTATGAATGTTATTAGATACTACGTATATACTTACATCATGTATATATGACATGTTGTTATGAATGTGACTACATTACATATATACTTACATCATGTGTACATTACATGTTGTTATGAATGTTATTAGATACTACATATATACCTACATCATGTATATATTACATGTTGTTATGAATGTTATTAGATACTACATATATACTATATATATATGCAGACGTAAAACAGCAGGTATTCTACAGTAATGGACCCCAACATCAAGCGGTGGACGGGACGGGCACCAAAACCCTGTTCCACTATAACACCGGCGCCAACAAATTGGTAGTAGACTGACCGAGAAAATAAGTAGTGCCTTATGTCCATGCTGAAAGAGTGCTGACTCAACAATCCGCAACGAGTCCGAGATGATAATTTTGAACAAGTAACATGGACAGAAGCACACAAAGTCTTTTTGAACCATGACTAGCCTTAACACACAAATATATATCGTTTTTTTTTTTTACCTTTAGGGCTCCACTCAAGTTTGGTTCTAGGGCATACTTGCCAACCTTGAAACCTCCGATTTCGGGAGGTGGGGGGCGGGGGGCGTGGTCAGGGGTGGGGTGGGGCGTGGTTGGGGGCGTGGTTAAGAGGGGAGGAGTATATTGACAGCTAGAATTCACCAAGTGAAGTATTTCATATATATATATATATATATATATATATATATATATATATATATATATATATCTACATCCTGAAAATATGCAAACAAAACTGTGTTTAGATAATTGATACATCAAACTTGCATAAATAAATCTTAAGGAATATAACATAACTTGGCTTCTGAGAGCATCAAAATGTAATGAATAAAATGCTAAAGTTGTTGATAAACAAGCAAATATTGTAATAATTAAATATGGTCATTTTAAATGAATTATTATGATAATTTAAAATTAATTATTTCAAATATGTTTATTTTAATGTATAATTCTATGGCTGGATGTAATAAGGAGTGAGAAAAAATACAAATAAAAATACAATTAATTTTGATGTTTTTAGCAAAATATAGTAAAAATGTATTTCGTTTTTTGTTTTTTTAAATTAGTAAATATATTTATTTTTAGGTAAGATAAACATAATAATACAATTTATCTCTAGTCTGGATGATTTAGTTCTTGTCACCCTGTTGTCCTCCCATGAAAAAAGGCTGTCCTCACTCAGGTCCGCATGGAGCTGGAGGGGGCGTGGCCTCCAGCTCCGGCTGAAAATCGGGAGATTTTCGGGAGAGGCGCTGAATTTCGGGAGTCTCCCGGAAAATTCGGGAGGGTTGGCAAGTATGTTCTAGGGACCCAGAAAGGTCACCGCTTAAATCTCTAGATCAGGGGTCGGCAACCCAAAATGTTGAAAGAGCCTTATTGGACCAAAAATACAAAAACAAATCTGTCTGGAGCCGCAAAAAATTAAAAGCCATATTACATACAGATAGTGTGTCATGAGATATAAATTGAATTAATATGACTTAAAGGAAACTAAATGAGCTCAAATATAGCTACAAATGAGGCATAATGATGCAATATGTACATATAGCTAGCCTAAATAGCATGTTAGCATCGATTAGCTTGCAGTCACGCAGTGACCAAATATGTCTGATTAGCACTCCACACAAGTCAATAACATCAACAAAACTCACCTTTGTGGATTCACGCACAACGTTAAAAGTGTGGTGGACAACATGAGACAGAAAAATAAGAGGCATAAAACACGTCCTAGAAAGTCGCAGAAAGATATACATGTAAACAAACTAAGGTGAGTTCAAGGACTGCCAAAATTAGTAGGACAAAACGGCGCTCGCCAAATACTCGAATCAGTGAAGCATGTTTAATATAAACAGTGTGCTTTGTAACAATTAGGGAGGTTTGTGTGCTGTTTGTCCTCCTACAGAAACCATATTAAAACAAAAAATAGATTTTTTTCCCCTCAACTTTTTCCATTTTTCATACATTTTTGAAAAAGCTCCAGAGAGCCACTAGGGCGGCGCTAAAGAGCCGCGGGTTGCCGACCGCTGCTCTAGATCAACTTCAGGTCTATCCGTCCATATACATTTAAAAAATATATTTTTTAAATGTTTTATGCCCTTTCTTTTAAAACTCTGTTTTTATGGCAAAACACAAAATATGCAATATTTTCCCCAAAAATATTTTTCAACTCAAATATTTAATATGAAGTCATTGGAGCCTTGAATAGCTTAATAATTCATAACAACATTCATTTTAATGTTTTTTTGGTTTTTTTTAAGCAATGACAGTTTTAAAGAAAACAGCCTGCAATGTAGTTTTGTGTTATTAGAGTCAACATTGCAACTTTTTGCCACGGGCCGTTAAACAAATTAGCTGGGGCCCGAAAACGGCCCCCGGACCACACTTTGAACACCCCTGCACGGTATGCTTCACAAATAGTCCGAATCATACAGTAAATATATATATATATATATATATACATATATATATATATATATATATACATATACATATATATATATATATATATATATACATACATATATATATATATATATATATATATATATATATATATATATATATATAAATATATATATATATATATATATATATATATGTATATATATGTATATATATATATATATATATATATATATATATATATATATATATATATATATATATATATATACATACATACATACATACATACATGCATACATATACATATATATATATATATATATATATATAATATGTACATATATACACAGATACATAAAGACACATATATAAATACATATACATAAATATACACATATACATATATACATACATATGCATATACATATATACAAAAATATACACATATACATATATACACATATACGTATATATACATATATACACATATACATATATACACATTATATATACATATATACATACATATGCATATACAAATATATACACATATACATATATACACATATACGTATATATACATATACATATATATACACATATACATATATACATACATACACATTATATATACATATACATAAATATACACATATACATATATACATACATATGCATATACAAATATATACACATATACATATATACACATATACGTATATATACATATACATATATATACACATATACATATATACATACATACACATTATATATACATATACATAAATATACACATATACATATATACGTATATACATATATATACACATATACATACACACTTGGATGTTGGCTTACCTTGACTGAAGCTTTCCACGGAGTTGTTCCCCCGGCCCAGGTGGACGATGTATCCGTGTTTGGGCGGCGCCGTGACGTGGAACGCCAACGAGGCTGGGCTGCTGTGCCGGTCCTCCACCCTCAGGTGTTTGGAGTTGATGAGGAATCCCAGCTGTCCATTGGGCAGGGTCCTCAAGGTGGGGGCACCCTTGTTGACCACCATCCGGGGGGCGCCGCCGTCCAGGGCCACGATGGTGATCTTCAAGGTCTGTGGGCGTCGAGTCTCAAAAACCGTGTCTGGGAAGACGTAGAAGTCCAAGTGCGTGCCGTCGGTTACGGTGAAGGAGAAGGAGTCCTCGGAGGACTCGGTGCCGTCGTGTTTGTAGCTGATCAGGTTTTCGTTTAGGTCCTGTTTGGTGAAGGTGCTGACTGGGCTGGACTGGTTAAAGAGGACTTTTCCGTGCACGGGCGGCTGGGTGATGGTAAACTTGAGCAGCTTCTCGGCGGTATCTTGGTCCTCTGCTGTGAGCTCAAAGGGCGTGATGAGCTTACTGTGTCCTTCCGTGATCTGCAGACCGTTGATGGTCACCACCGGCTTCTTGTTGTCAACATCCAGGATGGAGATTCTGAAAGTCCTGAAAATGGGATTGTAGCCGTCGGTCACTTCAAATTCAAAACTGTCCATCTTCAGCTCGTCGTCTGCAGTGTGGATGTAGTAGACTTTGCTGCCGGCGAGTTGGAGTTGCGTGAAGGACACGATGGGCACCCCGGGGTAGTCCGTGCACTCCAAGTGCCCTCTGACAGGCGCCCTGGTGATGGTGAAGACCAGGTTCTCGTCTGGGCTATTGAGGTCGGTGGTGCTGAGGAGATCCGTGGTTAGGGTGACGCGACCACCTTCTTTCAGGGACACACCCTTGCTGACCACATGAGGGAAGACCGCGTCGATGCTGCCCACGCTGATGTAGAAGTAACGATCAATCAGCGGGTTGATTCCGTCCGTCACGTCAAACTTGACCAGGTCTCGGATGCCCTCCTGCCCGTTGTGCGTGTAGAATATCAACCCTGCGTCGATCTCTGCTTGTGTGAAGTTCATGCCCAGGGTAATGTTCTCCGACCCGAGGGAAGTCCTCCTCTGAAGCAAACCCTGACCAGGCCCAAAGCGGATGATGTAAGTGAGAGCACTGTCCTCTGAATCTAAATCAGTCGCGCTTAGGACTTTGTTGTCGATGTCTTTGGTCTCGCCGATTTCCACCTCCAAGCCGTCATTGATTTGTATCCTGGGCGTCTCGTCGTCAACAGGGATGATCATCACCAGGACTGTTTTCTGGACTGAGAACTTCCCGTCAGTCAACGTGACGTCAAAGCTGTCCTCTGTGGTCTCTGAGTCGTCGTGTTCGTAGATAATACTGGACGCCTCTCTGATCTCCTCCAGCGTGAAGTTAGTCACCAGGACTGAACCCGTGGGCAGCTGGTTTAAAACCACGCCATGTTTCGGAGGTCTGGAGATGATGAACATCAGTTCCTCGGCTGGGACGTCAGCGTCGCCTCCATTCACGATGGGAGTATCGATGACGATGTTCATCCCCTCCATCACGACGATCTCCCTCAAGTAGATCTCTGGCTTCTCGTCGTTGGTGGGAGTGACGACGATGGGAAAGAAGAGGTTCTCTGAGAAGTTGATTCCATCCGAGCACCTAAAGGTGAACCTGTCTTCTACTGGTTCAACACCTTTGTGGATGCTCTGCACGTAGTAAATATTTCCTTCTCTGATGTCTCCGATGGTGAAAGCACTGATGGCCGTACCTGACCTCGACTTTTCAGACCCGGGTGCAGGTGATATATTCTCCACATAGCCAGCAGTGGGCTGGACTACGATGATGCAGAGGACATCTTCTACGGGGGTGTCGGTGTCGTATGCGTTCAGGTGCTGAGGGCCGATGGCGTTTTTGTCCCCTTCAATGACGCTGAACTGCACCCCAACTCCAACTTCAGGTGTTTGGCTGTCCACTGGTAGGATGGTGACCCATACCTGGACCCCGTTGACCTTATTTCCCCCCACAGTCCAATCATCTGACATGTCTGTGAGAGTCAAGTTGAAGCCGTCCTGCTGGGATGTGAGGCCTACCTCGCCGCCGGTGTGAGCGTAGACCACCAGACCGTTGATGAGGTCGGCCTGCGTGAATCTACCGGCGGGCACTCCTTTCACCAAAACCTCACCAATGGCTGGAGGGTCCTCCAAGATGAAGGTCAGCTGGAGGTCATCGGTGTCGTCATCGCGGCCTTGGATAACGTGAGTCGTGATTTCTGCCGCGCCGTTCTCCAGCACGTCCAGGTGAGACCCGATCGTTCCCGCGGGCAGACTGAGCACCGGCGTTTCGTCGTCCACAGGCTTCACGTGGACTTTGACCGTCACGGTTACGATATGGAAGCCGTCGCTGACGTCCAGCTGGAAGTCGTCGCTCGTCGTTTCCTCGCCGCCGTGACTGTACGATATCCTCCCTTGCGAAAGGTCCTCAAGACTGAAAACTGCTTCTTTCTCCAAGTCTGTGAACGCCACCTGCAGGTGTCCGTGTTTGGGCGGCCGACTGAGCGTGAACGTGATCATTTTCCCCTCGGTGTCGGCGTCCGAGGCGTCCAGCTCAGCGATGGTGACGATGTGGATGCTGCCTTCAAACAAAGTGAGGCCGGTGTTTGTAATCTGGGGGGGCTTGTTGTTGACAGGCTGGAGGTAGATGGTGAACGACCCCTCCACGCTGTTCCCCGCCGTGTCCTCCACGCTGTAGCGGAACTGCACCACGTGCGCAGTGATGCCCAGCTCGATGTCTGGGGGGCTGTAGGCGATCTTGTGGTGATTCAGCTGAGCTTGTGTGAACTCGGCGACCTCAGTGTCGGGGCTCTCTGTCAGAACCAAATACCCAAAAACTAATGGGCTGTTTTCATCGGTATCAGTCGGGGGCTGGATGACCGTATATTTAAGGTCACGGTCCTCCGAGTCCAAATCAGTGTATCGCAGGACTTCCTTGCTGAACTGAGTCAGCTTGTACTCCTCCACAGTCATCTGCAGGGTGGTCCCGGGGTACAGCTCGGGGGGCACATCATCTATGGGCAAAACACGGACTGTGAACGTAGCATCGCCCGACTCGTTGGGTGGGTCGTTGTCATCCCGGACTGTGAAGACAAACTGGTCCATGACTGTGTCAGTGATGTGAGGCCCTATGTGCTTGTAAAAGACCTTCCCGTCGGTGATGTCTTTCTGCAGCCACTCCCGCACCTCCTTCTCGTAGACCTCGTCCTCAGAGTTGAACTTCCAGGAGGAGGGGTCCTCCGGGGCGTCGGACTGCCTCAGAAGGACAGTGCCGATTGTGGAAAAGGGGGGAACGAGGGTGAATGTGATGGTGGAGTCCTCAGAGTCGATGTCGGCGGCGCTCAGCATGAGGGGAGACAGGGGCATCAGATGGTGTTTGAACAGGACCATGCCGGTGTTGGCGTTGACGATGGGGGGCTCGTCATCAGTGGGGACGACGGTGATAGGGAAGAGGAACTCCACATCGTGTTTTCCGTCCGTCATCTTGAACACGATGTTGTCGCTGTACGTGTCGCTGCCGTCGTGCTGGTACACGACCGCCCCGGCCGTGAGGTCGTCGGGGGTGAAGGTTTTCCTCCGAGACCCCAGCACCAGCAGGGTGCCGTGGCGGAGCCCGTCCACCACCGTTATGGCCACCATGTCCAGGTTGTCCTCGTCGCTGATCTCAAGGTT
>NC_084584.2:6240000-6257500 GCF_033978685.3 Nerophis lumbriciformis | reverse complement strand
AGATGTAACAAAATATACCTCTTAAGACCCAAGCTGTTTTTTTTACATGCTTTTTTTTTTTATTTCTCTTTGCTATTTGGGCTTATTGGACCCTAATTAGAATAAAAACTAAGAATCATATTTTGATATGATGTACCTTAGTCCATAAGTACACAAACGTGTACTTCATGTTTAGTGACATGCTAATTCTTATTTTTACACTTTTTCCCCCTCCAAATTCAATTGTATGTTATACTCTTCTGACACCACCAGATGGAAGTATAAGTGTCCACATAAGTGGCCATAAGACCCCAATTCAGTAGTGTACACAATTTTGGAAATAAGAGCTAAAAAGGTGCTGTCCACACATGTGGCCACTAAGCCTTTAGAGGTTTAATTAACTTACTAGGCTAAAACAGATGTGTATTTTGTTCCTTCAGCACAATTATTATATGCAAAAAATGTAGCACTTCTCACTTGATCACTTTGTTCCTGATCTTAGGTCATCAACCTGCGGATGGCGCCTAGCTATTGTCTACCATTTGGCACCTTTACATGCTATATGTTGACTAATGTGCATTGGCCCATGTCACAAAGATGTAACAAAATATACCTCTTAAGACCCAAGCTGTTTTTTTTTACATGCTTTTTTTTTTATTTCTCTTTGCTATTTAGGCTTATTGGACCCTAATTAGAATAAAAACTAAGAATCACCCTTTGATATGATGTACTTAGTCCATGAGTACACAAATGTGTACTTCATGTTTAGTGACATGCTAATTCTTATTTTTACACTTTTTTCCCCCAAAATTCCATTGTATGTTATACTCTTCTGACACCATCAGAGGGTAGTATAAATGTCCACATAAGTGGCCATAAGACCCCAATTCAGTAGTGTACACAATTTTGGAAATAAGCTAAAAAGGTGCTGTCCACACATGAGGCCACTAAGCCTTTAGAGATTTAATTAACTTACTAGGCTAAAACAGATGTATATTTTGTTCCTTCAGCACAATTATTATATGCAAAAAATGTAGCACTTCTCACTTGATCACTTTGTTCCTGATCTTAGGTCATCAACCTGCGGATGGCGCCTAGCTATTGTCTACCATTTGGCACCTTTGCATGCTATATGTTGACTCATGTGCATTTTCCCATGTCACAAAGATGTAACAAAATATACCCCTTAAGACCCAAGCTGTTTTTTTTACATGCTTTTTTTTATATTTCTCTTTGCTATTTGGGCTTATTGGACCCTAATTAGAATAAAAACTAAAAATCACCTTTTGATATGATGCACTTAGTCCATGAGTACACAAACGTGTACTTCATGTTTAGTGACATGCTAATTCTTATTTTTACACTTTTCCCCCCTCCAAATTCCATTGTATGTTATACTTTTCTGACACCACCAGAGGTCAGTATAAGTGTCCACATAAGTGGCCATAAGACCCCAATTCAGTAGTGTATACAATTTTGGAAATAAGAGCTAAAAAGGTGCTGTCCACACATGTGGCCACTAAGCCTTTAGAGGTTTAATTAACTTACTAGGCTAAAACAGATGTGTATTTTGTTCCTTCAGCACAATTATTATATGCAAAAAATTTAGCACTTCTCACTTGATCACTTTGTTCCTGATCTTAGGTCATCAACCTGCGGATGGCGCCTAGCTATTGTCTACCATTTGGCACCTTTACATGCTATATGTTGACTCATGTGCATTGTCCCATGTCACAAAGATGTAACAAAATATACCTCTTAAGACCCAAGCTGTTTTTTTTACATGCTTTTTTTTATTTCTCTTTGCTATTTGGGCTTATTGGACCCTAATTAGAATAAAAACTAAGAATCATATTTTGATATGATGTACTTAGTCCATGAGTACACAAACGTGTACTTCATGTTTAGTGACATGCTGATTCTTATTTTTACACTTTTTTTCTCCTCCAAATTCCATTGTATGTTATACTCTTCTGACACCACCAGATGGCAGTATAAGTGTCCACATAAGTGGCCATAAGACCCCAATTCAGTAGTGTACATAATTTTGGAAATAAGAGCTAAAAAGGTGCTGTCCACGCATGTGGCCACTAAGCCTTCAGAGGTTTAATTAACTTACTAGGCTAAAACAGATGTGTATTTTGTTCCTTCAGCACAATTATTATATGCAAAAAATGTAGCACTTCTCACTTGATCACTTTGTTCCTGATCTTAGGTCATCAACCTGCGGATGGCGCCTAGCTATTGTCTACCATTTGGCACCTTTACATGCTATATGTTGGCGAATGTGCATTGTCCCATGTCACAAAGATGTAACAAAATATACCCCTTAAGACCCAAGCTGTTTTTCTTACATGCTTTTTTTAAATTTCTCTTTGCTATTTGGGCTTATTGGACCCTAATTAGAATAAAAACTAAGAATCTTCTTTTGATATGATGTACTTAGTCCATAAGTACACAAACGTGTACTTCATGTTTAGTGACATGCTAGTTCTTATTTTTACACTTTTTTTCTCCTCCAAATTCCATTGTATGTTATACTCTTCTGACACCACCAGAGGGCAGTATAAGTGTCCACATAAGTGGCCATAAGACCCCAATTCAGTAGTGTACACAATTTTGGAAATAAGAGCTAAAAAGGTGCTGTCCACACATGTGGCCACTAGCCTTTAGAGGTTTAATTAACTTACTAGGCCAAAACAGATGTGTATTTTGTTCCTTCAGCACAATTATTATATGTAAAAAATGTAGCACTTCTCACTTGATCACTTTGTTTCTGACCTTAGGTCATCAACCTGCGGATGGCGCCTAGCTATTGTCTACCATTTGGCACCTTTACATGCTATATGTTGGCGAATGTGCATTGTCCCATGTCACAAAGATGTAACAAAATATACCTCTTAAGACCCAAGCTGTTTTTCTTACATGCTTTTTTTTTTTTTTTCTCTTTGCTATTTGGGCTTATTGGACCCTAATTAGAATAAAAACTAAGAATCATATTTTGATATGATGTACTTAGTTCATAAGTACACACACGTGTACTTCATGTTTAGTGACATGCTAATTCTTATTTTTACACTTTTTCCCCCCCAAATTCCATTGTATGTTATATTCTTCTGACACCACCAGAGGGCAGTATAAGTGTCCACATAAGTGGCCATAAGACCCCAATTCAGTAGTGTACACAATTTTGGAAATAAGAGCTAAAAAGGTGCTGTCTACGCATGTGGCCACTAAGCCTTTAGAGGTTTAATTAACTTACTAGGCTAAAACAGATGTGTATTTTGTTCCTTCAGCACAATTATTATATGCAAAAAATGTAGCACTTCTCACTTGATCACTTTGTTCCTGATCTTAGGTCATCAACCTGCGGATGGCGCCTAGCTATTGTCTACCATTTGGCACCTTTACATGCTATATGTTGACTAATGTGCATTGTCCCATGTCACAAAGGTGTAACAAAATATAGCAAACGGCAACTTCCTATATATATTTTTTCCATCTAGACGAGAAAAGTTTGTTGTGGGTCATGTTTAAATGCATTTCACTTTAGGGCTCACCTTTTCCAAGTGCATTTGAAACTTGTAGGGTTCCCCCCTGAACTAAATGTAGTCAGCCTGGGGGGGAGTATGGAGAGGGGAACCTGCACCGAGCTGGAACAAAATGTCCAAAACCAAACATCTTCACTTCCTTTCAAAGACAGGCTCTGAAAATGCAAAAAATAAAAGTAAAAAAAAAAACCCCACAAACACACATGCTGGGAATGTGCTGAGAGGGGCTTTTAGTGCCTTGTCATTTAAAAGCATCCTTTCCTTTTACAGCTGCTGTATATTTTACTGTGTGTGTGTCTAACTGCAGCATTCCTGCAGGCGGGGTGGAACCCAGGTGACGGAGCTGCAGGAACAAAGCAGGCAGGTGAGTAAGACTCGTCATTAGTCACCCAATTAGAGAGCAGCTCCGACGTTTTCACCTGGCGGTGGCTTCTCGGTTCTTTTTCCCCTCCTCGGCCCCCCTCTGAAAATGAAATAAAAAGGTTACGGCACAAAAGTTGACAAGTGGGCTGTTTAGTTTTGAAGACCATATTGAAAATAATTCAAGACTATTTTCACATCAACACGGACAAAAAGTGCAAAGACGTAAAACCAGAATGAATTATGACTCTCTATAATTGAAAAACATGTTAGCAAACATCATAACAGACATTTTTCAATGTTTTCTTGCAAAAAGTGTAGTGATGGGCATTCCAGGTCTTTGTAGAGAGCCGTCTCTTTTGGCTCGACTCACTAATTGACTCCTCAGATTTTTTTGTTACTTAGATTTTTTACCAAATTATGTGTAAAAGATACACAAAATATAACCTATTTATGGTATTTATATGGCTTTAGTTTTAGATGGGTATAAAACGGGGTCGAACAAGTCAAATTTAAGGCCTTTTAAGACTCTTTGAAGACCATATTGAAAATAATTCAAGACCATTTTCACATCCATACGGACAAAAAGTGCAAAGGCGTAAAACCAGAATGAATTATGACTCTCTATAATTGAAAAACATGTTAGCAAACATCATAACAGACATTTTTCAGTGTTTTCTTGCAAAAAGTGATGGGCATTCCAGCTCTTTGTGGAGAGCCGGCTCTTTTGGCTCGACTCACTAATTGACTCCTCAGATTTTTTTGTTACTTAGATTTATTACCAAATTATGTGTAAAAATTACATAAAATATAACCTATCTATAGTATTTACATGGCTTTAGTTTTAGATGGGCATAAAACGGGGTCGAACAAGTCAAATTTAAGACCTTTTAAGACACTTTGAAGACCATATTGAAAATAATTCAAGACTATTTTCACATCCATACGGACAAAAAGTGCAAAGACGCAAAACCAGAATGAATTATGACTCTCTATAATTGAAAAACATGTTAGCAAACATCATAACAGACATTTTTTCAATGTTTTCTTGCACAAAATGCAGTGATGGGCATTCCAGGTCTTTGTGGAGAGCCGTCTCTTTTGGCTCGACTCCTCAGATTTTTTTGTTACTTAGATTTAATACCAAATTATGTGTAAAAATTACATAAAATATAACCTATTTATGGTATTTATATGGCTTTAGTTTTAGATGAGCATAAAACGGGGTCTGACAAGTCAAATTTAAGGCCTTTTAAGACTCTTTGAAGACCATATTGAAAATAATTCAAGACCATTTTCACATCCATACGGACAAAAAGTGCAAAGACGTAAAACCAGAATGAATTATGACTCTCTATAATTGAAAAACATGTTAGCAAACATCATAACAGACATCTTTCAGTGTTTTCTTGCAAAAAGTGCAGTGATGGGCATTCCATGTCTTTGTAGAGAGCCGTCTCTTTTGGCTCGACTCCTCAGATTTTTTGTTACTTAGATTTAATACCAAATTATGTGTAAAAAATACATAAAATATACCCTATCTATAGTATTTACACGGCTTTAGTTTTAGATGGGCATAAAACGGGGTCTGACAAGTCAAATTTAAGACCTTTTAAGACTCTTTGAAGACCATATTGAAAATAATTCAAGACCATTTTCACATCCATACGGACAAAAAGTGCAAAGACGTAAAACCAGAATGAATTATGACTCTCTATAATTGAAAAACATGTTAGCAAACATCATAACAGACATTTTTCAATGTTTTCTTGCAAAAAGTGTAGTGATGGGCATTCCAGGTTTTTGTGGAGAGCTGTCTCTTTTGGCTCGACTCACTAATTGACTCCTCAGATTTTTTTGTTACTTAGATTTATTACCAAATTATGTGTAAAAAAATACATAAAATATAACCTATTTATGGTATTTATATGGCTTTAGTTTTAGATGGGCATAAAACGGGGTCTAACAAGTCAAATTTAAGACCTTTTAAGACTCTTTGAAGACCATATTGAAAATAATTCAAGACCATTTTCACATCCATACGGACAAAAAGTGCAAAGACGTAAAACCAGAATGAATTATGACTCTCTATAATTGAAAAACATGTTAGCAAACATCATAACAGACATTTTTCAGTGTTTTCTTGCACAAAGTGTAGTGATGGGCATTCCAGGTCTTTGTAGAGAGCCGTCTCTTTTGGCTCGACTCACTAATTGACTCCTCAGATTTTTTTGTTACTTAGATTTATTACCAAATTATGTGTAAAAAATACATAAAATATAACCTATTTATGGTATTTATATGGCTTTGGTTTTGGATGGGTATTAAACTGTGTCGAACAAGTCAAATTTAAGACCATTTAAGACTCTTTGAAGACCATATTGAAAATAATTCAAGACCATTTTCACATCCATACGGACAAAAAGTGCAAAGACGTAAAACCAGAATGAATTATGACTCTCTATAATTGAAAAACATGTTAGCAAACATCATAACAGACATTTTTCAGTGTTTTCTTGCAAAAAGTGCAGTGGTGGGCATTCCAGGTCTTTGTAGAGAGCCGTCTCTTTAGGCTCGACTCCTCAGATTTTTTTGTTACTTAGATTTATTACCAAATTATGTGTAAAAATTACATAAAATATAACCTATTTATGGTATTTATATGGCTTTAGTTTTGGATGGGTATAAAACGGGGTCTGACAAGTCAAATTTAAGACCTTTTAAGACTCTTTGAAGACCATATTGAAAATAATTCAAGACCATTTTCACATCCATACGGACAAAAAGTGCAAAGACGTAAAACCAGAATGAATTATGACTCTCTATAATTGAAAAACATGTTAGCAAACATCATAACAGACATTTTTCAATGTTTTCTTGCATAAAGTGTAGTGATGGGCATTCCAGGTCTTTGTAGAGAGCTGTCTCTTTTGGCTCGACTCACTAATTGACTCCTCAGATTTATAATCAAATTATGTGTAAATAAATACATAAAATATAACCTATGTATAGTATTTATATGGCTTTAGTTTTGGATGGGTATTAAACGGGGTCGAACAAGTCAAATTTAAGACCTTTTAAGACTCTTTGAAGACCATATTGAAAATAATTCAAGACCATTTTCACATCCATACGGACAAAAAGTGCAAAGACGTAAAACCAGAATGAATTATGACTCTCTATAATTGAAAAACATGTTAGCAAACATCATAACAGACATTTTTCAGTGTTTTCTTGCACAAAGTGTAGTGATGGGCATTCCAGGTCTTTGTAGAGAGCCGTCTCTTTTGGCTCGACTCACTAATTGACTCCTCAGATTTTTTTGTTACTTAGATTTATTACCAAATTATGTGTAAAAAATACATAAAATATAACCTATTTATGGTATTTATATGGCTTTAGTTTTGGATGGGTATTAAACTGTGTCGAACAAGTCAAATTTAAGACCATTTAAGACTCTTTGAAGACCATATTGAAAATAATTCAAGACCATTTTCACATCCATACGGACAAAAAGTGCAAAGACGTAAAACCAGAATGAATTATGACTCTCTATAATTGGAAAAACATGTTAGCAAACATCATAACAGACATTTTTCAGTGTTTTCTTGCAAAAAGTGATGGGCATTCCAGCTCTTTGTGGAGAGCCGGCTCTTTTGGCTCGACTCACTAAGTGACTCCTCAGATTTATAACCAAATTATGTGTAAAAAAATACATAAAATATACCCTATCTATAGTATTTACATAGCTTTAGTTTTAGATGGGCATAAAACGGGGTCGAACAAGTCAAATTTAAGACCTTTTAAGACTCTTTGAAGACCATATTGAAAATAATTCAAGACCATTTTCACATCCATACGGACAAAAAGTGCAAAGACGTAAAACCAGAATGAATTATGACTCTCTATAATTGAAAAACATGTTAGCAAACATCATAACAGACATTTTTCAGTGTTTTCTTGCAAAAAGTGCAGTGTGCTTCATGTCAGTGATGGGCATTCCAGCTCTTTGTGGAGAGCCGGCTCTTTTGGCTCGACTCACTAAGTGACTCCTCAGATTTATAACCAAATTATGTGTAAAAAAATACATAAAATATACCCTATCTATAGTATTTACACGGCTTTAGTTTTAGATGGGCATAAAATGGGGTCGAACAAGTCTAATTTAAGACCTTTTAAGACTCTTTGAAGACCATATTGAAAATAATTCAAGACCATTTTCACATCCATACGGACAAAAAGTGCAAAGACGTAAAACCAGAATGAATTATGACTCTCTATAATTGAAAAACATGTTAGCAAACATCATAACAGACATTTTTCAGTGTTTTCGTGCACCAAGTGCAGTGATGGGCATTCCAGGTCTTTGTAGAGAGCCGTCTCTTTTGGCTCGACACCTCAGATTTTTTTGTTACTTAGATTTATTACCAAATTATGTGCAAAAAATACATAAAATATAACCTATTTATGGTATTTATATTGCTTTAGTTTTAGATGGGCATAAAACGGGGTCTGACAAGTCAAATTCAAGGCCTTTTAAGACTCTTTGAAGACCATATTGAAAATAATTCAAGACCATTTTCACATCCATACGGACAAAAAGTGCAAAGACGTAAAACCAGAATGAATTATGACTCTCTATAATTGAAAAACATGTTAGCAAACATCATAACAGACATTTTTCAATGTTTTCTTGCAAAAAGTGCAGTGATGGGCATTCCAGGTCTTTGTAGAGAGCCGTCTCTTTTGGCTCGACTCACTAATTGACTCCTCAGATTTTTTTGTTACTGAGATTTATTACCAAATTATGTGTAAAAAATACATAAAATATTACCTATTTATAGTATTTATATGGCTTTAGTTTTAGATGGGTATAAAACGGGGTCGAACAAGTCAAATTTAAGACCTTTTAAGACTCTTTGAAGACCATATTAAAAATAATTCAAGACCATTTTCACATCCATACGGACAAAAAGTGCAAAGACGTAAAACCAGAATGAATTATGACTCTCTATAATTGAAAAACATGTTAGCAAACATCATAACAGACATTTTTCAGTGTTTTCTTGCAAAAAGTGCACTGATGGGCATTCCAGGTCTTTGTGGAGAGCCGTCTCCTTTGGCTCGACTCACTAATTGACTCCTCAGATTCTTTTGTTACTTAGATTTATTACCAAATTATGGTATTTATATGTCTTTAGTTTTAGATGGGTATAAAACGGGGTCGAACAAGTCAAATTTAAGACCTTTTAAGACTCTTTGAAGACCATATTGAAAATAATTCAAGACCATTTTCACATCCATACGGACAAAAAGTGCAAAGACGTAAAACCAGAATGAATTACGACTCTCTATAATTGAAAAACATGTTAGCAAACATCATAACAGACATTTTTCAATGTTTTCTTGCACAAAGTGCAGTGATGGGCATTCCAGGTCTTTGTAGAGAGCCGTCTCTTTTGGCTCGACTCACTAATTGACTCCTCAGATTTTTATGTTACTTAGATTTTTTACCAAATTATGTGTAAAAAATACATAAAATATAACCTATTTATGGTATTTATATGGCTTTAGTTTTAGATGGGCATAAAACGGGGTCGAACAAGTCAAATTTAAGACATTTAAGACTCTTTGAAGACCATATTGAAAATAATTCAAGACCATTTTCACATCCATACGGACAAAAAGTGCAAAGGCGTAAAACCAGAATGAATTCCGACTCTCTATAATTGAAAAATATGTTAGCAAACATCATAACAGACATTTTTTTCAGATTTGCCACACAAGTGTTTTCTTGCAAAAAGTGATGGGCATTCCAGCTCTTTTTTTTGAGAGCCGGTTGTTTTGGCTTCTCAGATTTTTTGTTACTTAGATTTATTTATTTATTACCAAATTATGTGTAAAAAAAAACGCCAAAATAAAATAGTATTTAACACAATTTAACATATACATAAATACATTGTTAAATTAAAAAAAGATCCATTTTAATTTGTGAAAAAAAACAAAAAAAACGACGTCCCTCAACAAAATATAACTTAAAATGTGCAAAAATAAAGGTGAGATTTTAGGGACGGTTGGGATTTAAAAAACAAAAACAATGGCCTCAGCTGTGAGGGGCTGATCCTGGTCTGGAGGTTGTTTGTGGAGCTAAAGCTAAAATGGTTCACTTGTGTAGTGTTTTTGTGGCGGTCGCAATTGTGCAAACAGATGATAAAGACCTCCTTCGGCAACTGGCGCCACTTTACCCACACCAACACTCCTTTTGACAAGGATGTTTGACATTGACATGATTATGTTTACAAACAGCTCCGAACACTTCACGCGTTTCATCCGCCGGCTTCAAGCACGCCTTCAATTGATCCTTCTGCAGCCACAAATCGTTCAACTTAGCCTTTTATGAGATTTTAGATGAATTGTAGACATTTTAAAGTAGCAGTAGAGTGGACAAAAAAGTTGATTGTTTGTGTTTCATTGTGTCCATTAAAGCAGTGGTTCTCAAATGGGGGTACGCGCACCCCTGGTGGTACTTGAAGGTATTGTCGGAGGCAGATATTTACATATATCCGAATTTAAGTGTTACTTCTTTTTATTTCATAATCATATTACAAAACAGCTAGTGTTTTTCTTCCAATTGTGGTCTTTTGGTTGTCTGCAAAACTGTGTGCTTAACCTTGAATGAGGAATGTTAGAGAGAGCGATAATAAGCATTTGTTTTGGCTAGAGAAAGATGACTGCCTGCGACTTAAGAGGGGAGAGGGTGTTTCGGGGGACAGACGATCTTAGGGGCGCAATTAAATGTTCTATGCTGGACTGGTCTCATATGTATATTTGCAAAGCTTTGCAAATATATTACAAAATACCTATTCTGTCTCTGGTGGTTTTTCTACTCAGCTTTAAGTGTCGTAAAGAGCTTGGGAGCGACTTGTGACTTGAATTCCCTGGGAGGAACAACTGGTCCAAAACGCAACAGTATGCCAAGGGGTACGTGAGATTTTTTTTTTAAATATTCTAAAAATAGCAACAATTCAAAAATCCTATATATATATATATATATATATATATATATATATATATATATATATATATATATATATATATATATATATTTTTTTTTTTTTTTTTGAATAATACTTTAACAAAATATGAATGTAAGTTCATAAACTCAGTGAAGCACATAGCTCAGGTTTGTCACTAAAATGTCTGTCAAAAAGAAGTGTGAAAAGAAATGCAACAATGCAATATTGTTCCATAAATATTGATGTTAAAGATTTCTTTTTTTGTGAAGAAATGTTTAGAATTAAGTTCATGATCTCTATTACAATCCCGAGATTACTTCTACGTGTAGAAATCTTTATTAGGGCCCGCATGGCCAATGGGACATAAGGACCTATTGAATTTCTAAGGTTTTATTATTATTATTCTTCCGCAACTTTGCGCCGTAATTTGACCCCCTTAACATACTTCAAAACTCACCAAATTTTACACACACATCAGTAATAAACGGCAAAACTTTTTATCAAAAAACCAAACCTCAAAACTCAAAATTGCACTCTAGCGCCCCCTACGAAAAAAAGAAACTAGACTGCCTGTAACTCCCACTAGGAAGGTCGGAGAGACATGAAACCTCTATGTAGGTCTGACTTAGACCTAGATTTCATAATAGTATATTCTCGGGCAAAAATCAACAGGAAGTTGGCAATTCCCCCTTCAAGACAAAAAAGTACTAAAAACAGTAACTTCTGCCTCTTTGAGCTGTATTTTCACCCTCTTAACATGCTTCAAAACTCACCAAACTGAACACACACATCAGGACTGGCAAAAATTGCGATCTAATAAAAAAACCTAACCCCAAATCTCAAAATTGCGTTCTAGCGCAATTTTTGAATAAAACGCAGAAAAAACTGCTCCTCGGAAGAAAAAAATGACAAAACTGCCTGTAACTCCCACTGGGAAGGTCGGAGAGACATGAAACAAAAACCTCTATGTAGGTCTCACTTAGACCTACATTTCATATATTGACAACCCCCAGCAAAAATCAACAGGAAGTTTGCAATTTCCCCTTCAAAACAATTTTTTTTTATAAACCGGTCACTTCTTTTCAAACATTATCTCCTCTGAGCGCGTTTGTCGTATCAGCTTCAAAATAACACAGGAGAGAGATTGAACCCTTCCAAATAAAAGTTATCGAAATAATTTTTCTAACTGCTCCGGTTTTGATTTTATGAGCCTTCAAAGAACCGCTGCGCTGCTGTTTTTTTAAGATGGCTGCTTAAAAGCAGGAAGCACCAACGTGCCCACTCAATGCAGACAAGGTAGGTACACTAGACAAAAGTCTTGGGACACTTCAGACTAAAAGTAGACAAAAGTATTGGGACACTTAGGACTAGCACCTGCCAAATACGCGGGCCCGACCAATGCTGCTTGCAGCTTTAATTTATAATTGAATCACTTGTTTATTTTTCAACAAGTTTTTTAGTTATTTGTATATCTTTTTTTCCAAAATAGTTCAAGAAAGACCACTACAAATGAGCAATTTTTTTTTACAATTTAATAAATCAGAAACTGATGACATAGTGCTTCTTTATCTATTTTTTTCAACCAAAAATGCTTTGCTCTGATTAGGGGGTACTTGAATTAAAAAAATTGTTCACAGGGGGTACATCACTGAAAAAAGGTTGAGAACCACTGAATTAAAGTATATTTAATTGTATTTAAAATCCGCAAAGTGTGTGAAAATACTGTCTAAACGTCACAAAATGCCACAAATTCACTCGGCCGTTTTGAATATTCCACTCCAAACACCTTTGGTAATTTCCGTAGATTGAACAACAACTTCCAGTCAGGATTTGGACCTCTTCATAGCACAGAGACGACCCTTCTTAAAGTTCTAAATGACATTTGTCTAAACAGAGACTCTGGCAAAACTTCAGTATTAATGCTATTGGACCTCAGTGCTGTCCACCACTCAATACTTTTGGACAGCTTGGAAAACTGGGTGGGGATCTCAGGCACAAGTCATATCTAGATAGGAACTATTTTGTTTCCATTGGTGACTTGTGGAGTCCCCCAAGGGTCAATCTCGGGGCCGACTTTATTTAACATCTATATGCTCCTACTAGGACAAGTCATGCAAAATAATAACATTGACCATCATTGCCGGGGCGTGGTTGGGGGCGTGGTTAAGAGGGGAGGAGTATATTGACAGCTAGAATTCACCAAGTCAAGTATTTCCATACTTGCCAACCCTCCCGAATTTTCCGGGAGACTCCCGAAATTCAGCGCCTCTCCCGACAAAACTCCCGGGACAAATTTTCTCCCGAAAATCTCCCGAAATTCAGGCGGAGCTGGAGGCCACGCCCCCTCCAGCTCCATGCGGACCTGAGTGACGTGTTTTCCTCTACCGTAAAGCAGTTCGTCTGCCGTAAACAGCAATGTTGTGACACTCTTAAACAGGACAATACTGCCATCTAGTGCATTTCACACAGCAATGCGTCATCAGAGAGGGTGTTCAGCATGGTTCGAAAAATAGTGACAGAGAATAGAACAAGGATGGACAATTCAACCCTTAACTCAACAATGAGTAGATGAGTGTTATGTGTGTGTATATGTGTAAATAAATGAACACTGAAATTCAAGTATTTCTCTTATTTTTATATATATAATAAAAGAAATATATATTTATAGCTAGAATTCACTGAAAGTCAGTTATTTCATATATATATATATATATATATATATAAGAAATAATTGACTTTATATAAATATACATAAAATAATTGACTTGGTGAAATCTAGCTGTAAATATACTCCTCCCCTCTTAACCACGCCCCCCAACCCCCAACCCCACCTCCCGAAATCGGAGGTCTCAAGGTTGGCAAGTATGAGTATTTCATACATATATATATATCTACATCCTGAAAAAATGCAAACAAAACTGTGTTTGGATCATTGATACTTCAAACTTGCATAAATAAATATTAAGGAATATAACATAACTTGGCTTCTGAGAGTTTCAAAATGTAATAAATAAAATGCTAAAGTTTTTGATAAACAAACAATTATTTTAATAATTAAATATGGTCATTTTAAATGAATTATTACGATAATTTAAAATTAATTATTTCAAACATGTTTATTTTAATGTACCGGTATAATTCTATGGCTTGATGTAATAAGGAGTCAGAAAAAATAAAAATAAAAATACAATTAATGTTGATGTTTTTAGCAAAATATAGTAAACATTTATTTCGTTTTTTTTTTTTAAATTAATAAATATATTTATTTTTAGGTAAGATAAACATAATAATACAATGTATCTTTAGTCTGGATGATTTAGTTCTTGTCACCCTGTTGTCCTCCCGTCGTGAAAAAAAGGCTGTCCTCACTCAGGTCCGCATGGAGCTGGAGGGGGCGTGGCCTCCAGCTCCGGCTGAAAATCGGGAGATTTTCGGGAGACTATTTGTCCCGGGAGGTTTTCGGGTGAGGCGCTGAATTTCGGGAGTCTCCCGGAAAATTCGGGGAGGGTTGGCAAGTATGCTTGCAGGTCTTCCCAAAAAAAACTGTCCGGCAGCTACAGCCTGTTCAGAACGCTGCTGCTAGAGTTCTAACAAAGACCAAAAAATGTGAGCACATTACACCAATTCTTAAATCCTTACATTGGCTCCCTGTACATCAAGGAATTGATTTCAAAATCCTCCTGCTCACATATAAATCACTACATGGTCTAGGGCCGAAGTATATGCTCCCACTATATAAGCCCTCGAGATCAGTGTTTTTCAACCAAGGCACATTTTTTGCGTTGAAAAATACCAAAGGCACACCACCAGCAGAAATCATAAACCCAGTTGACAGTAAAAAGTCGTTGTCGCAATTGTTGGATATGAATTTAAACCATAACCAAGCATGCATCACTATAGCTCTTGTCTCAAAGTAGGTGTACTGTCACCACCTGTCACATCACCCCCTGACTTATTTGGAGTTTTTTTTGCCGTTTTCCTGTGTGTAGTGTTTTAGTTCTTGTCTTGCGCTCCTATTTTGGTGGCTTTTTTTCTCTTTTTTTGGTATTTTCCTGTAGCAGTTTCATGTCTTATATTTCCCGCATCTACTTTGTTTTAGCGATCAAGAATATTTCAGTTGTTTTTATCCTTCTTTGTGAGGACATTGTTGATAGTCACGTCATGTTCGGATGTACATTGTGGACGCCGTCTTTGCTCCACAGTAAGTCTTTGCTGTTGTCCAGCATTCTGGTTTTGTTTACTTTGTAGCCAGTTCAGTTTTACTTTCGTTCTGCATAGCCTTCCCTAAGCTTCAATGCCTTTTCTTAGCGGCACTCACCTTTTGTTTATTTTTGGTTTAAGCATAAGACACCTTTTTACCTGCCTTTACAAAGCAATTAGCTACCTGCTGCCACCTACTGATATGGAAGAGTATTACACGGTTACTCTGCCGAGCTCTGGACAGCACCGACACTCAACAACAACACATCATTTGCAGACTATAACTTTTATGTTCACCTTAGCTTTCAGTTAAATCTTTTAATCTTTTAACGTCCGCACTGTTTTTATTTTTATTGTCTGCGTTATAATTTTGCTTTTGTTTTCTTTCATTTCACTTTGATGTCTGTGAAGCACTTTGAGTCTGCCTTGTGTATGAAAAGTGCTATACAAATAAAGTTGCCTTGCCTACGTCACTGTAGTAACATTTCTACGCTCTGACCACATTATTAGGTCAGTCATACCGGAATACGCAAAAATTGTAAAGAGATGTGCTGTTTATCGTTCCCAATCCTTATGTAAGAAAATAACACATATGTTTGACTTAATGGTAAAATAATATCCTAGTCTATCCTATCATGCCCTCTCTAAAAACATCCAGAAAGTGCCAACAATACTCCATTTACACGTCGTGACCTGAAAATGAAGCAAATGTGAGTGATGTTGTTATTATAAGCGCTGACGCAGACGGACTATTTTGCGTTGCTGGTAGCCGAGCAACGCAAGAAGTGATGAGTGATCAGTGGGTGTGACACGCTGGCAGCCAATCAGGTGATAGTATCAACTACCACATTTGCTTGTCTGCCGGTTGATACTTTGCACGGAGCGAGAAGAGAAAGTTAAAATGAAGAAATTGTAGATAAAAGAGGAAAAGTCACCTAGGCAGGTTTAAAAAAAAAAAAAAATGATGCAAGGCACTCACCCTTTAGAGCACAGCTGTAACTTCCTGACACTAAACCTGCAGAAAATAGTTCTCTTGGTTTACATTTTCACACTTTGCACTATTTTATTACAATTTATGAAGGATTTCTTACATATTCCTTATTTTTAAGAGATTATTGTTAAGTCTTCAATGTGATTTTACTATTTTGTTGACATTGTTTGTGTTGACATTTCCTTTCTGCCTTGATAGCTGAGGGTTTATAACCAGAGGAAGTTTACAATTCCAATAAAAATATAAAATATTTTATTCTCCTTCTTATTTTCCATAGGTCATAAAAAAATATCAATAATTATTGATATCGACCGATATAATAATAATACAATTTAAATAATTACTGCATAACGAAAATTCCTTTTTATAGTTAAATAAGAATAACAGGGCAAATTCATGTTACACAGACGTTATTTCCTGGCATTAAACCTGCTGAAAATAGTTCTCATGTATTTTTACGTTTACATTTTCACACATTGCACTATTTTCTTACATTTTAAGCATTTCTTACATATTCCTTATTTTTAAGATCGTATTATTAAGTCGTCAATATGATTTTACTATTTTGTTGACATTGTTTGTGTTGACATTTCCTTTCTGCCTTGACAGCTGAGGGATTATAATCAGAAGAAGTTTACATTTCAAATAAAAATATAAAATATTTTATTCTCCTTCTTATTTTCCATAGGTCATAAAAAATATCAATAATTATTGATATCGACCCATATAATAATAATACAATTTAAATAATTACTGCATAACGAAAATTCCTTTTCATAGTTAAATAAGAATAACATGGCAAATACATGTTACACAGCCGTTATTTCGTAGCACTAAACCTGCAGAAAATAGTTATTCTCAGGCTTCTCTATGTTTACATTTTCACACTTTGCACTATTTTATTACAATTTATGAAGCATTTCTTACATATTCCTTATTTTTAAGAGCTTATTGTTAAGTCTTCAATGTGATTTTACTATTTTGTTGACATTGTTTGTGTTGACATTTCCTTTCTGCCTTGACAGCTGAGGGCATTATAATTAGAGGAAGTTTACTTTTCAAATAAAAATATAAAATATTATATTCTCCTTATTTTCCATAGGTCATAAAAAATATCAATAATTATTGATATCGACCGATATAATAATAATACAATTTAAATAATTACTGCATAACGAAAATTTCTTTTCATAGTTAAATAAGAATAATAGGACAAATTCATGTTACACAGACGTTATTTCCTGGCACTAAACCTGCAGAAAATAGTTCTTCTCAGGCTTCTCTATGTTTACATTTTCACACTTTGCACTATTTTCTTACACTTTATGAAGCATTTCTTACATATTCCTTATTTTTAAGAGCATATTGTTAAGTGTTCAATGTGATTTTACTATTTTGTTGAT